>NW_010236692.1:29105-61778 GCF_000690775.1 Eurypyga helias
AGCAGGTAAAAATTCAGGCAGAAATGGAGTCAGGCTTATCTTACATAGCCAGTAATCGCTCTGTGTTGTGACTGAGATGTATACACTTGAGAGTTATAAAGCATTTCATTAATCCAAAATCAAGGTGTTGATTTAACTTTTGTTTCTGTTGGTGCAGGTATACTGACTGAATTTGTTTTCCAGTTTTGAATACTTTTCATGTATAAGATCCAAGTTCACCTTTAAAGTATGCAAGGAATGGAAATTTCCACTGTCAGATTTTCCTTGTACTGAAATATTTTGCCTCCCACACACTGTAGTAGTATTATATTCACAGTCCTACGCAGGGTATGCCTGATCTCTCTCTTCATCTTGTCATGCTCAAACAGGGGCTGAGGTGTAACTTTAGATGTCACTGCACAAGTACATGTAGAGTTGCATCATTTCTGTGGCTCTTTGAGCTGTCCATCTCCAAAGAATAATTGAAATACTGTGACAGTATCTCTACCAGAACATAACTGTGGAATGGTAGAACATAGATTTAGTAGGATAAAATCCTGCAGAATTCCATTCTGTGTGCAAGACTCTCTACAATGTAGGGTCTACTTATTTATCTTTAAAATAAATGGAAAAAAGCTCTCAGAGCGGAATTGGCACTGGGTAATCAGAATTTTCCAGCAGTGACTCGAATAAGCCAAGAGTCTGTTGTTTTGCAGTTTTGTATCATACTCCAAGGTAACATCGTCTGTGTTAAGGGTGGCAGAGAAAGTAGTTATTACCATGTCAACCATGGTAACAAAATCAGGTCTATCTGCAGCATCTTGGAAACTTCTACGCTTGATTTTTAGTGTTCACACTCTGAAAGTGATCTGAATTAACTTTGAATTTGAAATAATTTTTTATTTCTTTTTTATCCCTAGTATCCTAGATTAAAGTTACCACAGTCTGGGGAGAATACAAAGTGCAGACTAGTTAATGGTTAACTCTAATTTTGAACGTGATGTTTGCATTGTGAAGTTAGATACTGCCTATATGCAGTGGAAGTTCTTGGAAAGCCTTGGCAATTGCTGAGCTGTCTTGAATCGTAAAGGTTTAGAAAATATGTGTATGTCTACAGCTGACCTGCTATGAGAAAAGCTGAAAAGCCACTGCTCCTGCTGGGTGTCACTTACTGCTGGGTGCTCAGCAGTTGGGACAATAGGATGTATTATTTCCTAGGGCAGAGCATTTGTAAAAGTTTCTAAGCCACTCTTATTGAAATGAAGACTGAGTTCCTTTTGTTTCTTTTTTTTTTTTTTGTAAAAATAGATGATGTTGTTTGTTATTTATTTTTTTAAAGCCACATTGAATGCTTATGACTTCAAACTCTCTCAACTTTTTGTTTGCCACATTCAGCACTTACTTCTGCTTCTTTAGAAATGATTCCGTCTGTAATTGTAATCAGCTGTATTGTTGGAAAACTTAGGTTAAACACTGCTTGCTGCATGGCTGTGATTTATGGTGACTGCTGCAATTCATGGCTCGATACTGTCTGGGGGTATCAGTAAGAAATTGCAAAGGTGTTATTTCATTGAGCTAGATTTGACCATCTTCCAGCTATTCTCATTTTTAGCTTGTGTCAGAGAAGTACAAGGTTTTGCAGGCATGAGATAATGTTTGAGCCCTGGCACAGTGACTGGATGCATCAGTCAGACTGGCGGGTGCATTTTGCCCAGGAAGAAGATGCAAAATTCTATTATTACACATTTAAAAAGAATTAAATACAAAACTGATGGAAACTGCATGTTCCTTTTAGGACAAATTCTGATTAGTGTAACTATTCAGTGACAGCGATAGTGAGATAACATGGTTGTCTGCTAGTGTAAAAGGAATGTGCCTTCACAGTGTCAAATTTAATGGCTGCAGTTTAAATGCTTGAGTTGTCTCTGTATGTTTGGCACAGTTTTACTATTACTATTTCCAGCTGTTTAGCATCGAGCATTAATTTTTGAGATTGTTAGATGCTGTAAATTAGAATGCTGTCTGTCTTGTTTGAATCGGTTACAAAGGAAATTAAGCATCTCTACTGAAATTCTTATTCAGTAAGTTAATGTAACTTAACAAGACATTATGCAGAAGAAGCCAAAAATCAAACTGGAGGATTATTTAACAATTAACAAATCTTTCATGAATAGACATTGGGAGAGACTGGAGAAGGATAAGTGTTGCTTCCTTCTCAGATTTCTAGTAGAATGGTTTTATGATGATCTAAAATTCTAGATCAAATAATTTCTTAACATTAATTTTGAAGAGTTTGAAAGGATGAAAAATCCAAGGAAGTTATAAAACAGTTGATGACATCCAGAAAAAGCTATGCACAAAAGGTCATAGAAATTTTGCATGATTCAGCGTATGAATAATACATTATTTTTCAGAGAATATTTTATGAAGTGATTGTCCTTTGTTATGTTTATGTGTGAGAATTGGGTTCTGTCACTGGCAAGAAGAATTCGTTTTCCTGTAGCTTTTTCTTAAATGCTAATTTATTGCTATGAAAGATGCCAAAGTGACAGATCTGAAGAATGAAGCCCTCTATTTATCTTCTGAATGGATGGAGCATGAGTAGCAACGAAGCCTTTCTCATGCTCTTTTGCCAGTGCACCACAATCTTTTTACCATGTCCCGAGCATATTTTTACCAGTGAGAGGTGCTTATTCATTCCATAGTTTCCCTAATGGACTACCAAGGGTATCAATTAGTGACAAGTGAACAGTAGCTTTACAGCTTGGATACCTGCCCAGCAGGAACAGAAACTACCAAGTCTTTCACATAAACTATAGGACAACCATCAGAGTAGTGAATTAGTGTCATTGCAGATAGGAGATGTTTGCAGTTGAGCAAAGGGAGGACAGAGAGATTCTGTTTTTAACACCAAATGTCTTAACACATGAAAAAAGATTCCAGTTTAGCTCACTTGTCTTTAAACTGTGGAATAATTTTTTACCTGTGACACTAAAGTTGCAATAATACAGATTCTGCAGTAGAGGAATAGGTAAATAATAGATGAAATATTGTTTGTGTGTATGTTTTCTCAGTGGCCTTTGTCTTCTCTGTATGAGCTTGGTATGAGTGGTACCAGTGCTTTTAAAAATCTCGGACTAGAAAATATGATTATTGTGGTTTAGGACTAGCTTTTATATTCCAATTTTTTGCAGTGTTGAGTTTTGGTTATGGGTACTGAATTTAATTCCTTGGTACTGCAAATATTCAAGTGGAAACAAGAAAAAAACTTAGCAGGAGAAAGCATAGTAAATAGGAATCTCTTATAAAATGTGTGTAAGATAAACAAGTTGTTTTTAGATAAGTCTTCCTGAGCATTCAGGTAATGCAGCTTTTCATGTTCTTAACAACTGTTCCTGCGCCTAACACCGTATTATGTCAGTTATTCTACAGCAGCTTTTTTCCTGTGAGTCTTGTCAAGTCTTGTCCAGACTTGCACATTGAATTTGAAACTCTCCTAATCCCCTCTCACTTCCAGCACCCCTGTTTCAGGCTTGTGCTCCAAATGCAGACACAGTTCTGTCCCCCGACATTGGTCCTGGCTTACACAAAACCCAGTGTGTAACCTGGGAGATAAGCTTGCAGGGACTGTGTGGGCATGCTCAGGAAAGTGAAGTTTAATTAACAAGAAGGTGAATTAGTAACATATTAATTAAATCAGATTAAACTAGGCCATTTTACTTATGAATGGAAATGTCCACATGGGGGTTTAATATGTTTAACTAATGCATTTTGAACTCACACTTGAAGTCAATTTGGCTTAACATTTACAATTTTCCCTGTGCAGATATGCCCATAGAATTTTAAATAAGATTTGATGCAATTTCTAATAAAGGTCCCCCATGCCCTGGAAAAAGACCTGCAAGCTTTGCATGTCAGTGAATGAAAATCTTAGAAGGAGGTAGAAGCTAGGTACTGAACAGACTTGCTGTGGTGCTCCTTTCTCATGCTCCCAGTAGTTTCCATTACTGACAAGAAGGATTTTGGGAACCAGCTTCCTGTTCCAAAGCAGGCTGAACTCCCATATTTCACTGCTCATGCATTCTAGATATCGGTGAGCAAGCATTTGGAATGGCATGTTCCCATGCCTAAGCACTGTGTGTATTTCCTTTTTTGTCCTACCTCCCAGGTAGGAGTCTAAACCATCCCATTATAGACTCATTCTGATGATGTTGACCTCTGATTCAATGAATATTTAAGACTTAATGAAACGTTAGGTACCTCTCAGGAAAGAAAGATTAAAGGAGACCACTCCAGTACTTAGTGATGCAGCAAATAATGCAAGATGGCATCTAATAATGCTTCATGCTCAAGAAAATTGCAGATCTTAGAAGGTGAGGTAGTGTTTCTTAAAATAAAAATACTTACTCTTAATTTGCTCAAAAGTGATATTAAAAAAATCTGCTCTTTTATTTAAATGAAACCGCAATTTTTTGCAGCCTTCAGTTTTGGTGAAGAAAGTTAATTATTTGGGAATAAAAATAACTTTACTCATAAGACACAAGCTGTAATCATAACAGAATTAATGATTTCTTTTTTTTTCGTGTTGTAGAAGTGAGAGAGAGGGGAGAATTTACTTTTTTTTTTTTTTATTTGTAAACATGTAAATCTGAGTGAGGGTGACATTGGAGATGTTGACTAATACTACTGATTTCTTATTTAATAGAAATAACTGATAGTAAACATTTCTTATGGCTTGTCTGTGGTAAGTATACTCATAATCCTTTTAAAGAGATCATAAAATACAGCTAAATTGCGTGAAGCTTTGAAACATGAGGGTTTTTTTAAATGTGCGTTTTCCACTTATCAAATTACACTTTTTGCATAGTGACAAGTGACCATTTTTCTCTCATTTACAATGTCAGAAATTTTGAAATTCCCATTCTGCTGCATTCAACAACTCTTCCTTGATTTCACTATTCTCGGAAGACAATGTAAAATTTTTTGGGGACTGATTTTCCAATTACTTACATTTGAGTGAAGGAGGACAAGACAACTATTTTAGCAAACCATTCTACCAGCCTTTTAATTCACCTTACCTCTTGTTTAAAAGGGAAAGAACTAAATCTCTTATTGTTTTACTATCTAGCATCTGGTTTTCCTCTTGTAATTGCCAGGAAGTTGAGCTATAATACTGGGCTGTCCAGAAAACATCAGCTTTTGTGCATGTCAAACACAGCAGACCATAAGAATATGTTTGTGGAAGTTCCTGGCCAGTATCTTTATCTTCAGTCTATTTAGGGGTAAGCTGTCTTATTTTCCACACATATTTTTAAAGTTTTTACTATATGAAATCAGAATTTTCAGCTGTATGTTTTTTGTTCTGGAACCATTGAGCAAATTTTGGTCCTGACATTAGTTTGGGTGTTGCTTTGTGTTCAGCTTAACTTGAGCTCAGACTGGACTGCCATTGAAAATCTCTGTTCTGCCCTCCCTTCTGCTCCTCCCTTCACCCCTTCACCTTCTTCTTGAGATCACTACTGGTGGCTGTGGGACCACATGACTGGTAGTGCTGAACAGTAGTAGTTAGTGTCAAGGATATCAGATTTGCATAACAGGATGGTGGGGGAGAGGTGGTGATGGATCCCGTCTTTTGATGGTAACATGGTGTTAAGTTCTTGCATTGACCTAAGCTGATTAAGAAACTGTACTTTTGGCCTATTTAAAATATTTGTAATTTCAGCTGAAACAAGTGTGTGGCTTGTAGTGCCTGCCCCAAATTCAAGTGGGATAGGGGTCCAGATAACTTCAATACATGTGAAGATGCTTCAGTAGAAAGTGGTAGCAAATAAAAGTTTATCTGATCATGCTGTGATCTTTTTGGCCCTCCTGCTATTCATTTCAATGTGCCTCTCAATTATTTCCTGCTCATAAAAAGCATGTGTTGTGTTAGCAGTGAGTAACCTTCTTTTTTAATGTGTGTGTTGGACACCCCACCACCTGGTGACCAGGTTTTGAACTACCATATTGCTTCTGGTTCTTTCTGAATTGTTTCCACATCAGAAGATACTATGTGGAATGAGCAGATGGACAGGATTTTATGGACAACCTCAAGAGCAGGGAAGTACACACTCTGACTATAAAGGACTATCATCTATCCAGATCATGGGTTCCAACTACCCTGTGTTCTGTTACTGATGATTCTGTAGCTTGGCTGGACCAGATGTGCATACCATAATAGCAGTGATTATAATGGAAAACACTGAGATGATGGCATTGCTTTGAGCTGTCAAGTTAGACACAATCCTCCTTTCTCCTCCTCCAAATCCAATTAATTCCATCTGCAGTTTCTTCTAATTCCCAGTGGTATTTATGAAATAAAATCTTAAGTTTCTAATTTAAGAACTAATTGTAAATTAATAGCACTAGTCTGTAACAAAGAGAAGGATTAATGCAGGCCCACACATTCACTTTTCCTTTTTGATTACATTTCTCTATTAGATACACCTCTCAGGGCTGTTACCAAGCTGTAAGATAGTCAGAAAAATGTTTATATGGTGATGAAAGAGGTTTTTATTTTTTTCCATAGTTCTAGTCGTAGCTTGACTATGTTTCTGATACTTTTAAAAATTCTGTGTTACTGTCCTGTGAACAGTCTTTTAATGGTTTTGATGGATTGCTGAATTTATTACTGGGGGCATGGGAATGATTTAGAGTAACTATACTTGGTTTTGCAAGAAAATCAATGAAGTTCATGTTTGCTATTGTTGGTTTGGTTTTGTATTGAAGTGCTGCCAGAATTACTTGTAAAATGGAAGGCCTAAAATTTACCATCCTTTTACCATTGGAACAATATTCCTGAGCTGTATTTTGAATGTCCCGAATTTGTTACCTACTGTAATTTCTTGTGTCCTTTATATTTGTATAACTGAAAGAGATGTCTCTTATTAGCTTTCTAAATGTTAGAGTGCATTTCCTTGTGATGCATGAATTTGCATTCATCTCAGAAAGGTAATGTTTTCTACTTGAAGAGTGCTGATGATGATTAGTGTCTTTTCTTGTTAATCAGACTATGCTGCTTTTCTCTTTGTGTAGCTCTGCTTTTCATTAGCGTAAATGTTTAGTACTCTATTCAAGCTCTGTATGACGCTAGAGGAAATATCTGCAGCTTGGCTCTTGTTTCCTCTTAAATCTTTTGCTCTGCTATTACTTTGGTCTTGTAGGGACTGTCCTTTATCATTTCCTATATTGTCCATATGTGTTCGACCATCCTTGATATTAATAACAGATTAGACCTTTGCTATCTGCCATGAGATCTTCTAAACACTTCCACTGGGCTTAACATCCTACCAGAGAAGAAAGAGAACTAGAAGAAGAAGGGTCTTTAGAGATCTGGAAAGACAACAAGCCAAGACTACTTCTTTGTGTCTACCTGTGAGGTGTCTAGTTCAGTATCTCTCTTCATACAACAGGCTTTTCAAGACAGGACTGCTTTATCTTTTCAGAATCAAGCATTTTTTTTGGCATGCACCATAATAGTGCAGATGCAGCTAAAAAAAAATTCTTGTATGAAATTATTTAGGCTTAAGAAATGTAAATATTTCCTTGAACGAAAGTATATAGGATTCAGTTCACTTTCTAACCCTTCTCTGTCATTGCAGTAGCTTGAGAGCCTTGCAAATACTTTTTTGACAGGAGACTTGTTAAGCTTAATGACAGAAGCTGTTAAACATTTCCAGCATTTGTATGGTGTGTTTTATCAGAGGAGACATAAGAGTGGATGTAAACACTGAAACACATTCAGGTATCCATTGACTCAATTCTGACCGTCATTTCATTTTTGATCACTCTTCTGGAGCAAAGAGGTCTCAACCTTCCCTAACTGGCATCTGGGGGATTTCACTTCTCTGAAGTGAATCTCCTGAAAGCTGGAGCATGGAGTTGCCTGTGTTGCCCATTCTGGGCTCAGGGATCTGAGCTGTGCCCAGAGGGAAGAAGGATGGGACTTTGGATTTAACATTTCCAAATAATTCCCATCTGCCAGACTGGGTTTTGGATCTCTATGCCCTGTTTTTTTTTAATAGTAGCATCATGAAGTCCTATTAGGATAGTTAGGAGGAGCCAGACAGCAGTCTTCGAGGCTTCTTAAGCTGGAAAAGACCAGTCAACTGACTTATTCAGTAGGAGATGCCGATTGTTCTCCAAGAGGCTCATGGAATGGGTTGTGAAACCGTTTCTGTGTGGAGGGAGTTCAAATTTGTCTGCAACTAGTGACTCAACCAGATTTAAAACCAGATTGGTTTTTAGTTTGTTAGCAAACTGTTCTTTCCTAGCATGCTGATGGATTCATCAGTCAACGATTCTCTTCAGACCCATCAAATTAAAGCTAGTGTCCTTGGTCCTGACAAATTTCAATTCAGACCCAGACCTGGAATAAAAAATCTTTAGTATCATCAAACAATAAATAAATAGTGGACAAACATGTAACGATCTTTCTCTGATTTGTTTAAAGAATTTGATTTATTTGAGATGATGACTGTCCTCAATGGCACTAACAAGGGCTTTATTTTTCTTGAAATAAGAAAGAGGAGATTGTTCATTCGTACAGGATGGTTCATTTTTTTTGCCGTCAAATAACCGACCCAACAGCTACTACAACCCCAGGATTCAGATCACCCTCCTCTCTGGAAAAGTTTTTGCATGATGTGGGTAGGAAAGCAAGCAGTTAAAATGAAAATTTTAAGAAAATGGAAAGCTATGCTGCTGTTGCTGAGTTTTAATTGCATAACAGGTAAGTGCTGCCTTAAAAAAAAAAAAAAAAAAAAAAAGAGAGAAGCCCTGACATTCGTCATCCACTGGAAGCTCTTGGTGGTGTGGGGGGTGTGTGTAAATTGACACTTTTCCACTGCTGTTATTGTAAACAAGCAAACTCGAACCAGCTGAGGCTCTGCCCCTACATGTTTTGTGTACAAAATTATTTTGTCTCATACTAAGAAAACAACTGTTTTCCTACTTGGCTTTGCATAACAGCGAGACATTTAGAACTTCATTCCATCTGAATGAAGATTACCTCTTGTGCTCTTTCCAGAAAGGAACCTGTACAGAGTTCAAATTGATGTGTGCCAAGGGAGTTAGATAAGTGAGGTATGCTCTTGAAATTGAGAACATCCATGAGAAATAGTTCATGAAAGCATCTATTATACATATTTGAATAATTTATAGAAACTGAAGGCTATATTGAAACAGCAACCTGTATCCATGCCCAATGTATTAAGCCAAACCAGTGCTCTTAGATGCCTTTAGTAAAATAGAAACTGTGTGTAGGTCTGAGCTGTATTAATTTTCTTCTGTTCACCTATCACCTTACAAAGACTATTCATACTGTATATCCCCTCCACATGGATGGATTTATAGATGGGAAGAACGCCTCCAAATCCCTGTTCCTCAGCTTCTGTATTTCACCAAGCTCTGCTTTAAGAGTTGAGGATTACAGTCTTTCAGGGGGTAAAGAGGGGGTTGTGTTGTTACCTGAGATTCCTCTTTAAGTACTAAAATGTTGAATAAAGTTCATAGAAACAGTTATACAGTGTCAACTAAAGCTCCATGTTGTGCATATCCTATTTGTAACAGTGGCCAATGAGAGATGCTTGAGGAAAGAATGTCTGAGTATGTCAAGAACTTGGGGGATTTATGTTATATATTCTTAGTTTCCAGCACTCTGTGACCAGGTGCTTCCTTGGTTAAAGTTCTTTCTGTGTTGAACTGTTCTGGATGGGTTTTTTTTCCCCCTAACTTGTTTAATAACTTGTTGAATTCAATATCTGTTTTCCTTAATGTTCTGCTGCAGATTTACTGCTACATTACACTATACAGAAGCTGAGTAGGGATTCCCCTGACAACAACAACACCCAGTGAAGATTTTGTTGTTTCTTCTCTAGCCTTTCCAGCACTGAACCTGTATTATTAATTTGAATTTAGGAGTCTGTATGAAATTTTTGATAATTTGCTCCCAGGTTGTCTTTATACTTGTTTCTGGGATTCAGTGGTTGTGTATTAGGCCTGCTCTCCTCTGAGGGTTTCCTCATTCTAATTCCTCATCTGCTGTTTAATAGCAACATAGACCTGCCTGTCTTATTTGTTAGAAGTCTTTAAAATACTGTGGTTTTGAAATACATCAATTTCAATATGTGAATCCCCTTTTTGACAAGATTGAACTGTGAAAAATAATAATTGGACTGGATGAAATTTTGCATTTGAAACTAGATTGCTTTTCCTTGACAAGCAAGTGGAAAAAAATATATGATCTGTCACTCAGAGTGGATGTAAAACTTGTATGCTTGTCATTTGTAGTCATTAAAGAATTTGTCCTAATTCTAGAAATATTAGAACTCTCTCTAATAATGCCTGAAGTCTAGATTTAGTGATGGTGTTTTGCATTTCTATTTTTTTTAAACTAAATTTTCATTATAAATATGGTTCTTTTTCTTCCTAAACTGGTCTCTTAATGTACTTGTAAATGATTAATTTTTTTGACAGAAAAGTGACTGAAGTAAGCGAACACAGACAGCAGTTTAAATCACAGAATTGGAGAACAGCTGAGGTTGGACAGATCTCTGGAGATCATCTAGTCATTCCCTCTCTCAAAATACACTCAGCTGGAGCAGGTTGCTCAGGACCATGCCCAGTTGTCTTCTGAATGTCTCCAAGGATGGACACTCCACAACCTCCCTGGGCACCCTGTACCAGTGTTCAACACCCTCACACCAGAGAAATCTTTACCTATGTTTGAACGGATTTGTCTGTATTTCAGTTTACACCCATTGTATCTTGTGCTCTCACAGGGAACTGCTAGGCAGAGTCTGTCTTTTCTACTTCCTCCCAGGCTATCAGGTATTCACAGGCATGGTTAAGATTTCCCCTGAGCCTTCCCAGGGATTGAGATTAGCCTGTGATTGGCCTGTTTCTCCCCATATCCTCCTCCTTGCCCTTCTTGAAGGACAGGAGTGATATTTGTCTTCTTCCAGTCCCCTCCAGCCTTGCCCAAGCATCAAGACCTTTCAGAGATAATCAAGAGCTTCCTCACAATGACATCAGCCAGCTCCCTCAGCACTTGTGAGTGCAACCTGTCATGGCCCATTGACTTCTGGATGTCCAGTTTGTTTGAATATTCCCTAACCTGACCCTCTTTCACCAAGGGCAAACCCTCCTTGCTTCAGGCTTTGTCACTGATCGTGGGGCCTGTGGAGGATGGTCTTACCAAAAACAATCAAGGCAAAGGTGGCAATGAATATCTTGGCCTTTTTTATGTCCTCTGTTACCAGGTTCCCTGCCCCATTCAGCTGAGGGCCTATATATGGGATTTTTTCCTAAATATTTTCCTAATGTGTTGGGTTGTTGGTTGGCATACATGTGTCTATCTTTGTCTGTTGTTTTTCTCCATGTGTGGTGATGTTAGTAACTAAACTTACTAGGTTTTTTGTTAGAGACAAAATGTGAATTCTTTGTTTTCTATCCTTGTTTCATGTACACGTATCATGGTAAAAGTTGCTCTTCTTGAAAGGTTATTTTTCTTCTAAGACCTGTTAGTTGAACTGATGTCATTATTCTGCCTTGCACAGCTCTGGCATTGCGGTGAGTGTTTTCTGAGTGACATTCAGGAAGGTCTGACATCCTAGACTAAGAAGTACTTGCTAAGGCTAGCAGGGCACAGTTTTACTTGGTTAGCTCAGTCTTCTCTGTGTTGAAGGAGATCTCTGGGTAGTATATATTTTTATTCAGTGTTTGATGTTGTGGTATGGAGTTAGAATACCATGGATGCCAACTCCACCAAATAGTAAATTTGGTTCTTACCATAGGAGCTTTAATAAAAATTAATAAAAATATGTAAAGATTCTGTTTTCACAGATACAAGGGAAAGTGACATTTCTCTACTTTGTATCCTGTAACTTAAGAGAACAAACACTGAGGTAGCTGGGGGATCATGAGTTCCAGCATTTCTTTTTCCACTGATGATTTCACACAATACGGTTATTAACTTCAGCCTTCTCTCCCAGATTTAGAGCATATAACAGTGAGTATTTCACCTGCAGCTTTTGGGGGCTAGGTGCATACTCTGCAGATGATCTAAAACATTGATACAAACTTTTGACCTATAAACTGTACTCTCAGATTCAAGAATAAAAATCAAGAGTCCTCATTACGTGGATTGGAAGAACGTAGAATCAGATCTTAGTGATGATATGTGTTACGTGGGGTAAAATGTCTAAGACAGAGGAGGGATTGTTAATATTTGGAATGTTCCACTATGTTTGGATCATTTATTTATTTATTAATTTTACTGTAGCCTATTCTTGTTAAATAGAATGGGATGTCCTGAAAGACAGAATGTATATCTGTGATCCTGGTAATGTCCATTAGAATCTAGATAGGACTACACCATTAGGGTAACTGGCCTGTCATCTGGATAGTCAACTGGAGTCCTCATAGGAAACCTTTATTATTTATCTAGAAGACAGCAGGAACAACTTGCACTGCCTCATTGGCCAATTATTTACACAAAAGTTTCCCTAGTAGTATCATCATACAAATTACGCTCAGGTGGTATCTTGAGAACGGGATATTTTTGCCACGAGATGACAAGAAATTACCAATTTAGCAATGACCTGTGCATGTGTATGTGTTCATAAACTATTAATTGCCTTTTTTGAGCTGTCCTCTATGACAGAGCAATTGCAGTTGAGAACAGTTATGTTCACCCAGGATTTCACACTCTATTGAAACAAGAACCATTATTATCATTATTTTGGATAAAACAAAGCTGAGAGTTGGTGTTTTAAAAGTGCCTGGAGGATGGATATAGGCATCCAGCTCTCATTTAGGGAGGTAGTGCACAACTTCAAGGTGCTTATAAGGATGCAGCGCCTGGGATATGTCCCTGAGGCACAGTGCAGTGCTATGCAGAGATGCACTCCAGAGGCTCTAAACAAGCTTGTTCAAGTACTAAAAGCAATACTGCTGTGTTAGCACAAAGATCTGCCCAAGGTAATTAACCCTGCAGAGGAACTAGGTAAAATAAGTGTGGTAGAGAGCTATTCTTATGCTGCAGAGCAGGGTTAGTGGAAAAGAACAGGCTATTCAGACATTTCTATGGAACTACATTAATGTATGCCATAGAGTTATGCAGTAATAATATGAGAAGAAAATCATACTGCTAGGAATTTTATGAAATAAAGTCACAGGTAATGTCTGATCGGGGAGCATAAGTCACCCAACTTTCACCTAGACCCACCAGGCATGGTTTCACTCATGGAAGGAGGTTGTTGGTAAAGCAATTTTAGCCCTTCTCCAAGCATTGCACCATGCTGTGTGAGAGATTCAAGTCATATGACATTATTAGTACAGTTTTACTGCACTTCTGTCCCTTTCTTCTCATCTTCTTTTCCACGCTGTGGTTATAATTAGACCTGGTCATAATTTCAGTGGCTTACTTTAAGGCATATTTGCTCTGTGTGCAAGCAGTTACTCATGGCTGATAACCAGTGGCTTAACACCTACTGTATCTCTTCACCTCTGCTGTCAGATAAGGGTGAAACAGAGACGGGAGAAGTTTTGGGCCTGTATATGCTAGAGGCCAAATCATGTTCACACAAAACCAGTGAAGTGTGATTGAAGTAGTCAGCGATTCTCCGTCTTTTTGTCTGTTCCTTGCAGAGATGCAGATAGAATTGCATAGTCCAATGGTTGAAATCTGGGAAGCAGCAACAAAAAAAATCACGGCATTTGAAACTAGTGTAACTCTACTTTGCAATTCAGTGTTGCCTTGAAGTAGAGCCTCAGAGTTGCATTTCATGGCTTTTGCCACAGCTCCTTCTGCTATGTTCTGTTCAAAGTGGCAGGGATCCTCTGGCAGGAGGGGATGGAGCTGGAGACTGTCAGGGCAGGAGCGTGGGGACTGCAGGACAGCCTGCTGTCATCTGATGTGCAGCTGTGCTGGAAGCCGGGGGACATCTGTTTGCAGAGGGTATGAAAGCTGCAGGGAGAAGTCAGAAGGGATAGGCTCCAATAGGAAAAAAGGAGCAGCAGAATGAAATAAAAATTCTGATTCATTACAGAAGTATTTCAGGATCCTAAAATTGCTGAATTCTTTGATATTGCCGGCAACTGTCAGCATGTCGCTGAAGTAGTAAGTCTAGATAGAAGGGTCAAAACCAGAAATGTGACAGAGTTGTATAATCAGCCTTTCAGTGAATAGGAAACCTGAAAAAGGATAATGGTGACAAAAATTATTTCTAATTTTTTTTTTTTTCCTAGGGTTTACAAATAGAGTACAGTGTGTTCAAATTAGTAAGTCTTTAAAAATAAATTACTGCTGCGTTGAGTTGATGCCATTATAGTGACAGATGACCTGGATTGTATTGCTGGGAAGGAAACACCCTTCCCTTGAGAAAAAAGTCACAGCTGCTTATCTTGGCTGTGCAAAACCAAAACCTTCAATATTTATTTATGCATTTTACAAGGAGAGATCAGAGGGGAAACATAATTTGCAATAACAGTGAAAGAATTCAGATTTCATTTTGCTTTGATGACCTGTTATGGATCCTAGAAATACCTGTGGTGAGTTTGTGGTGGTCCTTGACAGGCTTCCTCTTTTCATAAAAAAAGGTGTAGTGAGATGCAGATGATAACTTTCTGCAAATCACTAATAGCAAAATAGAAATAACAAAGGGATTATAATTTCTGAGCTTTTCTTCAAAGGGCATGGCTGTTTCTCTCCAAACCTAGCTAATGGAAAACCAGTCATGTCTGGCAAATTTCTCTGGTAGCTAATTTTAAATTCTTGGTTCTTTTGTTTTAATCAGTGTCATTCAGAAACACTGGTGTGAAAAAGTGTCATTAGTTTTGAGATGATGGGAAGTAGACAGAGAGTGAGCCTATCTCCCCATTCCTGGTCACTTCTGCATGGGCAGGGGTGCCTTCAATGGGTGCTAGAAGGTGTTTCACTTCTTACACAGCAAATAGCAATTGAGGAAATCACTATAGAAGCAGGATTTACAATTTCCCCCTGCCTTCAGTTTAAATTTAGATACATAATTTTGTCTTTTGAGAAATTACTTGCTTTTTTTTTTTGTTACTAAAAATATATCTTGTACATGGGCTTGAGAAATTTTCAGTTGTGAGAAGCTGTAATCTTAAATACAGAACAGTTATCTGTGAATCTCTTTAAGTCCTGTCACTTTAATATAACTTATTGATGACATGTGATCAAGCATGTATTAAAGCAGAACGGAGACATGTCAGCAACTTAAAACAAAAGCAAAATATTTTTGACTCTGCACATGCAGTGATGCCATGAGAAATACAACAGTTTGCTGAAAGCACACAAGTTGTCATGTTGGCATGGTTTTAAACAAGCAGGGCTAAATGAAGCACAATATGACATTTTGGAGTTCATGTTGGGAGTAAACATGCCACAACAATCAACTGTCTTGTCAAAGAGCTACAAAAATAATTTATTTCCCCTCCACAGCAATTCCTAGGGAGAGAACAGTTAGTGTATTAGCTGTCTGGGAAAGAATTAATATGGAGATATGAGATGGGGGGAATGTTTGGGTTGTATGAACAGGAAACATCAAAAGGAGATGTAGTTTGTTGAATCTGGTTTTTGAACACCAAAGTAAAGGTCTTACGATAATTACCATTTAAGCCTGTTCCATAATCAAGTATATCCTACTAGCAGGAAATATGGATGAAACTGCCTTTTGAATATAAAATACATTCTTGTCTATTTGGCAAATTCTTCCAGTTTGGTCTGTTTGATGTATTCTAAAACTGCAGTAAATATACATAAGTGTGTATCAAATATTGCTATATACAAAAGGAGATTTTTTTTTTTAAAAGGGTAGTTTTCTGTGTGGTTGTTGAAAGATGTTTAAAATAGGAAGTTATATTTCTATATATTTTTCTTTGTCATCATAATAAATACAGGGATTTTAATTTTCTCCTTGAGTTATCATCTGAAACCAGCAACAAGACCTGTTTAGGAGAACTTTCCCATCACAAGTCTTTAAGCAGGAAACAGAATGCTGTCAGATGCTGTAGAGGACTTTTCTGTAAATCAGAATGACACTGGCAAGCAGGATTTTAGCCTTTCTTGGCCAGTGACAGATGCTGAGGGTCCGAGTCCTCCCTACACCTCTTCATCATCATGTAATTTTGTTCAAGGCTTCTTTGTGAATCCTAACAAGGCTTCTGTTTCATGCAAAAAACCCAGCTCCTGAATTAAAGAGAATCTGAAAATAAATCTGTAAACCTAATTCAGAGAAGTTTTTAATGAAGTTTTACATGACAGTAAAGACTACAGTGTTGGGCACTGACATAGAGACGTCTTTTTTTACAAAGTTTTTGGGGATCATGTAGAAAATAGGCCACCTAATTAAGGACCGACTTTGAGATGAATTTGGGCTGAAAATACATACCATGTTCATAAGCAGGCTTATGAGGATGCTATGTTTGGTAGGAAGTCTTTGGCACTCTTTAGCTGTACGACTGGTCTCTTCATCCAGGCAAACCTGATGGCAGTCTGCTTTCCTCATGCTGAGCACACGACGTGTGCCTGGTCATTCCTCAGCAACTTTTAAGCCTTTTGCTTAGTTTCAACCGTACTTCCCTGAAGGTTAAGCCAAGCTAATGGTTATCAGGGTATTTGCATGCAGTGTTGTCTTCCAAAGTTGTATCTACAGAAACCCAGATTTCAGCTGTTCTTGGAATTGTTTTTTGCCACATTTCACTGTTGCTTTTCTATTAAACTCTGTTTGTTGCCAACTTTTCCTTTGGTTTCTTTTACAGTGAAAGACTGCATCTCAGAATTGTCTTCTATAATATTTGTTCTTCTCCTTAATTGCAGACAAAGGCCTTGGTAAAATTCAGGCTATAATAGGAGATGCTGTGACCTCATTTCTGAGATTTCAAGAGAGTTTTTTTGGCTTATGTGTTCTCGTTTTGGGGAGAGTGGTGGTGTATCTTTTGTAACAGATATTGCCAAGGGGCAATGCGAAGTATGTACGTGGTGCTGTTTGAGCTGGGAGAAGGGAGATGCATATTAATGTGGTTACTTGCAGGATGAAAGATGGTGAGGTATTTGAACGGGTTCTGGCTATAGACCAAAGTGAAAAATTAATGGGCTGTAATGTTGTTGGTTTTGTTTGATGAAGTGCTTAGTGAATGTTATTCAACTGAAGAATAAATAGTCTTGATACAGTTGTTGAAAGAAAAGAAAAAACATTGCAGCACATTGTAACTTGGTAGTGTTAAACATTCATTTAATCAGCATGTTAATCATTAGCTTTGGTTTTGGTTTTTAAGTTTTGGAGTGAGGCAAGGCTTTTCATGGAAGTATGTTTAAGAATGTGAGGTGGCCAAATCAAAGGGGCTTAATTACTGACCAGGTTTTGTTTCAATAACTATGTGGTGTATTGCAAAAGGCTGAGACTATGAAGCTTTGTCTGACTTTTCTAAATTTAGGTCTAGATAACGTATTTAATTGCACTGCCTGAAACTTTCTGTTGCCTTCTCATCAGCTGGATCCCTCTACACACTAAGGCCATTATGGGCAGCTGTTATGGCCAGTAAGTGTAAGATAAGTGGATAAAGAGACATAATGAGGATAGGTGCATTGAGAATATTGGTGGATGAATAAATAATTGAATAAACTTTTTATGAAGAAATTTGTGGTGAACGCAAAGCGTATAGTTCAAGTAAATATGTTTTTAGCCATTGCTACAACAATCTTCTGGGTATATTAGCAGTAATCATCCTAACTGGATAGCACTTTGCAGGGAAGGGACTGATGGTGTGTGGGGTGTTTGTTTGCTCTTTGACATATTATTCTTGTATGCATGTGATGTGAATTTTTTGTGAGTGAGAAATATAAATTGTGTTGAAAGCTGTAATAGAATATCTGGTGGATGCTTAGAGGAAAGGCATTTTAACTGCAGAATAAGGGGAAGAAATTTTGAAGAGGTGGTACATATCTTTAGATGTGGGGTAGTGTCTAGTTGAATAAAATATTGTATCATACAAGCACTTGGCTTTTCTTGGTAGTTTGAAGCTTCAGCTATTGCACAATGTGTACTTCAAATATAGGGAGGATTACTAAATTCTTTTTCTGTTCTTTGTTGTGTTTTGCAGGAGAGTTAATGTTGGTGAAGCTGGTACACATCTCTAAACTACAGTACCCTATATTATGTTTCCAATATTGAATTAATTTTATTAGGCTTTATTATTATTTAAGACAGCACAAAATCATTAATTAAATTTTATTATTCTGGTATGTATTGCATTAATTTATGTGATTTTTGTGAATAATACTTAAAGGAAAAGAGAAGTTAATTTGTACTATAAAGTGACTTGGTTACTGCAGCTATGATAGAATAATACTGATACTGTGTAACTTAAAACAATTAAAAAATAAGACTTATGATAAATATCTCATTTTTTGTGAGTAGTGAAAGTTAATTTTTGGTATTCTACAGAAAGGGGACAGAGTCATTGGCAATTAAATTTAAGAAAGGACAAGAACTGACCAATTTAATAATGGCTGAAAATGAACATAAAATCTCCCACCCTCTGCACAAAGTCTTTGAAGTGTCTGTGGAAAGTGTTGCATTGTATATGCAGCATGGAGCTTTTTGAGGCCTGTTAGGCTAGGTCAAAGTATTTTTTTGGTTAGAAACTGTTTAAAACACTGGCTAGGAGATGGATGTGTATTTTGAAAGAACAGGACCAGTGAAAGCCACTTGGGTGGTAGGTTTCACGATCATGAAATATTTTGTGTTGAGTAAGGAGATTTCCCTTGTGCTGCACAAATGCCCTGTTGTGCTGCCCATTTCAGACGCTCTGTGAAACCACAATTCTTCCTGCAAGGGCAAAAGACTCCTAGAAATGTGACATGGACTCACATCATTGGTATGAAAAACCCCAGTAATGCTCAGATCCTTTGGAAGCAGTAATCTTGGAGATGATCTTGTTTAACATAAATTATTGTAGTATTGTTGTTCTGGCTATATCAAACTTCAGTCCTAAAAACCTGAAAGCATAAATTGTCTTTTGACATCCCCCTAGCCTCTGGTATCAAAACTGGCCTTTGTTTCAGTATGCTACAGTGAAATTTAAGAACCAGAATCCTAATGCCAGGATCCTGTCTGCTACGCGAGCATCCGTGTTTCCTATACGTTATAACCAGATAAAAGTAATTGAACTGAATAAAAGTCCACCTAACCTTTGTTTTATTTTAAAACCCAAGCAATTTATGCATAATACTTGTCCTTCATGGCAAAGGATTGTATTTTTTCGTGAAACAGGAATCCATGAGATTCATTAAGATGACTGAGAGGGGAAATAGACACATATCTGGCAAACCAAAATATTTTTTTTTTTAAATTAAAATTCTTGTAATTTTGCATGGGTCTAGATCCTGTGTGAAGTTCTCAGAATAGCTTGAATACATGGGAATTTTAAAGTGCTAATGACAAACTGCCTCTTTTTTTTTTAAACTAATGTTAGTAAAAAAACCCCACTGGATAATGACATTTTCATGAAAGGTCATTGTAAAATGGACACAGACGAGAGTAGTTTCTATTAAAAAAGGTGCTTAGTTTTGTTTAGGCCAATGATCCCCATATTGATGTGTATATACTGCTGGTGGTAAGCAAACTACTTTAAATTGATAATGGCATGGCAGAAATGGGAGCGAGGTTCCCTCCCATGCTCCTGTGACCAGCCTAGTGGCCCTGGTTTTCCACCTGTCCCTCTCAACACCCAGAAGGCAGCAGGCACGAGCCTGGGAGAGGTTGCTTGTGGACCCCAATGTCGTTGGTGTTGATGTACTTTGCCACGTGGCAGAATGTAGGGCTCTGGTTATGACTGGGGGGGTGGACAGGAAGAAGGGTGGAGGTGGATGCCTGCCATATCCCCTGTATGCAGGCTGAGATAAGGGAGGACATGGAGGTTGGGTCCCTGGTGGGACTTTGAAATACTGATACTGTGGTTGATGCCAACGGCTCTTAAGCCTGCCGTGTTGTGTTGTTTTCCCTTCCAGTAGTTCATCTGTGTAGTAACACACAACTCCTAACCTTTTTGGGTTTTAACCTGTGTGGCTATTCATTACTGGCGACACAAAACAGGATAGCATGATAATGTGAAATCATGAAATTTACCCAGTGTGTGTGAAAGCAAGAATGTGTATGACTCCAAAAGACCGAGGATTGCTGGAATACAGGAATCAGCACTTTCTTATGGCTCATTTTTCAGTCAGTTACCTTAGCAGCAGCAGGACTCCTGCAAAAAATAGGTTGGAACTGTGAAATCTCTTCTATGCATTATGGATTCTAGTTTCCATTTCAGGGCTATACAAAAATTTACTGATTTTAATCAATGTCGCTCTGAGAGTCGCTCCTTGGAAGAATCCTTTTGTATCAGTGTGTTGCTTCTGACTCTTATTTGTTCACTACTTCTTTTTAATCTGTTTTATGCTTGCTTGTGAAGACGTGACCTAATGTAAGTAGGATCTAATCCATTGAGGACTTAAAAGTAAGTTCAAAACTTTGACACTGTGAACAGATCTGGGAAGTTGTGGAAAGGGAGTAAGTGTTGGCCTCATTCTGCTAATGGCCACCTAAATCAGAGATAAAGTGTACTTGAAACAGGTCAGCCTGAGTACATCCTTGACTGGGAGAAAGGCAAAAAGTCATTAATTGAACTAGAAATGAAAAAAAACAACCAACCAAACCCACTATAACTGACACTACTTTACAGGACAATACTATATATTCTTCATACAGCTGGTTTCACAAGAAACTGCCAGACTATGATTGTGGGCTAGATAACACCAGTGGAAAAGATGTAAGGCTACAGCTTTCCTGCTAGCTACTCTGCAGGTTTACTCTTCCAAATGGATTCAGTTTGGGTTATGACTGTGATGGGTTTTAGGCCAATTTCTTGGACATTCAACCTGCACCTAAACAGTTGAGTGTCTCAGCATGGGTATTCAAAAAGAATAATTTAGTTATAGTAACAGTAACAGAGGTCGAGGACAGGGTATACAGGTTGTCACTGACATCTCGTGGCTTGTTTTGATAAAGGCACATGTGGTTTTGCATGAATTTTGAAGATAAAAATGCATAATATACATTCTTTAAGATGAAGCCTTGGCTCAGTGGGGGGCTTTTTCTTTTTCTGGTAAAGAAAATACTGATCTCTCTGTGATCTGGGAAGCTATTAAAGAAAAACTACAGAATAATAGTCTCATCATCAATATCTGTTCAGACTCATTTCCACAAACTCTTCTCTTGGGAATCACAGCTGAAAGCCGGAAGAAGAGCCTTTTCTCATTCACCTGGGTGGTTACATCACTGAAGTTCACATGAGCTTTGAGCACCATGAACTGGGATGTATCTTCATCTTGTGCTTTGGAAAGCCTCTGCTGACATTTCTGGAAATGCTGACATATCAAAAGTATTTTGAGGTCTGTGCTTTGATGGAACTTAGTAAGAAACTCAGGGAGTAAGTAAGCTGGTACCCGGTTCAAAAGTCAAACTCTCTGATGCTGTGCGATTTCTACCTTTTGCGATTCTAAGGGACTGCTATCATAGCAGTTCTGAAAGGAAGACACTGAATAGTTTCTAATTCCTTTCATAGCTGTATTTAATAGATGTTCTTCTCCACAAATGTTAATTTAATGCCTGTCCAGCAATCTGAAAAGGAAAGCAGTAAAATAAATTTAAACATTATCATGAAGTGCTTGGAAGAGTTACACTAATGCCAGGATTTAATGCTGCATTTATTATATATTGCATTATATATCGTATATCATTTTGCAGTATATCCTTGCTGTTTGAGGCAGTGAGTATTTGTACTGATGAGAGTTCTTGTGGCCAAGTTCTGCTCTTGGAATCTTTCAGTTTAGAGGCAGTAATGATTGGGTGAATCATAAGTTACTACTCTCTAGCATAACGTCATATATCTTGTGGAAAATGCATGATATTTGAGCATGACAACAGTATTTAATCTCAGAATGTTGGATTCAGAAGCACAGAAAACTCCCATGCAGCAGAATTTTGACGTGGTTTGGTGCAAGGAGTAATCCCTTCTGCATTTTCCCCCTCACTCTCCAGTTGGCTGCAAACTCTCACAACACCAAGCACCTGTATTGCAGAGACAGTTCTTTGCCAAGGAAAAAAGTCTACTCTCACCCATATAGTTATCAGGTCCCATGGCTGGGCCTGTGCTGCCTTCTGCCTTCCCCCCCCAAACATATGCTGCGTTGCGTTCTTTAGGTTTACTCTGCAACCAATATAATATTGTGCAGCAGCATTCCTTTGTAAAGCGCAAGGATAGGTGATAAGATCCAATGACCAATGCTTAGGGAGGAGTGTTCGGACTGATCAGTATCTCATATTCCGGCTCAGTAAATGATGAGCTTCCCAGGGCTGCTTGTGCTAGATTGCTACGCACTTGAACCCCTTCCCCTGTTATTCCGGAAGGTCAGTAATAGTTTGTTGCAGCAAGTACCTTGCTTGTTTTTGATCCTTGATGTAGACGCCTGAGCAGAGAATCTCAGCTTTTTACTACCTTGCCAATAGTTGTATCATTTACACATGAACTCTGAATTGTTTGTTGTGCTAAAAAACATAAATTGAAAACCAGTGCCTTTCCCCAGTTACCTGATAGCTGATTCTAGGAATGTTTGCTTGATTTAGTGCCTTTTCAGGCACTTTTGTTTTGATGTATCTTTATCCATTGTGAGAAGTTTATAGATGGGTGACCCTTTGAAGGTGCCCATCTTTCCACACTGCTATTTAGAAGTAGCCTTGGTAGATACTGACATGAGATTGCTGTTTTAAATTCCATCCTGACTAACAGACTGATTGCAGACTGTTAATTCCTTTTTGTAGGAAGGCCAGATTGTGTCACCTTACAACTAACCTGTCCATTTATGCTTTAGTCCCCTGATAGAACTTACTGTACCTTCAGTGATGTTCACGTTACTGTTTTGGAGGTACACTTGGGTCTTGAAAACTCTTGGAAGAGGGGTCCATAACCCAAGTTAAACTGTTACCAGAGAGTTGTTCAGCTGTTCAACTGAAACTTCACCCAGTGTCAGATTTTTGGTTAGAGATCACAAAGAAAGAAAGAAATAATTAAAAAAAAAATCCCACTTACCTGTGCACTTTAGAGATGAGGAACTTCACTGGGTGAGGAAAATTCTGTGTTAACTTTAATTTTCTCAGCACTTGTGTATTGCTAGGCCTTTGCCAAATCTGACAGTGAAATGGGTAAGGAGTGCCGGAAATCTATGTGAGGTTTTTGGGTGGAGCATAGGTACATTTGTGAGGCTGTATTGCAGACCAAGGCAGTAAATGTCTCCAAAACCAAACACCTGCATTGGAGGCATTTTACTAATAGACACAGACCCATACATTTTTACTGAGGTGTTTGTGTAATTTGTTCAGGTTTGTTCGTTTTAGCTAATGGACCATTGGTAATTTTACTGAGGTTCACATAGCAGGAGGCATCATGCCAACTTCCAGGCTGATCAGGACACTGTCTTTTTAACTGGAGACTGAGGATTGTCCCTTCAGTGGATCAATCTATCACATAAACAAAACCCATTAAGCTTTCATTGAAGAAAGCGTAAGCAATGTGTATGCTTTAGGTGGTCCTTATTCAAACACACAGCTATTGATGATTGTTTTAGATACCAGCACTGGGGATCTGTCAGCAAAACATTACTTTACGTAGTTGTTGGCCATAGGCTACAGGGGTGTAAATTGTTGTTTCTTTTCATTGACTTTAAAAAGTGATATTGATTTATTCCATATAGTGATGTCTGGGCAGTAAAATAAGAACCCATTATACGATGCCTTCTCTGGAGAGAGACAGCCCATGCTTTGGCTCAGCAACAAACCGAGAGTTACTATTTACTGTGGGCACACAACATTGCTATATTTGCAATTGGCTTCACACCTTCTAAAGAGAATAATTGACTGTCACCAAAGTAATAGTCTAATAGTAAAAAAAAAAAAAAAAAACCCAAAAAACCCCCACCAAACCAAAAAGGTCTATATATTAATTTACTGTTTTTCTGTGTAGCTGCTCTCCAAGGAACTACTAGTCAATAACCATTTTCCATATTCTGACTGCCATTACATGATCGTTTGAAGATCAGCTTTTGACAATTTTTCTTATTACAGTTTACTTTCATTACTTTTCTCTTTTCTTTTTGTGCTCAGCCAACAGTCATATGCTGACTGTGACACACTTTCTTCTAGCTACTGCTTCAGTGCTGGTGTTTATTAAAGATGATGATTGTGCCCTCCTCCGTGTTTCCTTCCCTGCAAATCTTTCTGATTGCAGTCGTGAGGGAGTAATTTTCCCTGCTATGCAGTTGCTGTAGTTGTGATTTCTAACCTAATCGATATCTCAAGAGATTTTTAAAGTTTAGCTGGCTCTGGATGGTAGGCCCACAGAATGCTGAGTCATTTTCCCTGAACCACAATAAAATGACATTTTTTGTTGCTTCTGCCTTTTTTTTACCATCACTAATTTGCTCTTTTCTATCTTTTTTCCTTTGTCACTCCATATTTATGAAACTCTGTGTATGTGTGTATGCTTGTGTCTATGTATTTTATTTTCTTGTCCCGGCTGACCCTGCCTCCTTTATTTTCTTTCCCACTTTATTTTTCTTTTGTGTTAGAGTTCTACAGTGGCACTCTCTGTATGCTGCCATTAACGTTGCCTTTCCCTGCTGCTGGCTTTTGTGGGTTTGCTATTGTCCACCTTCAGAACTTAGGATCTTCACTGAGTGCGGTGAACAGTACTTAAAAAAACCCCCCACAATTAAAAGAGGTAGTAAAGCATGCGTCAAAATCCAGACAGTGCAGGTTCGAAATTCCATGAAGGATTTATCCAAGAATCTTTGAATAAAATGCATCTTGTTTCTATGTTATCTTCTAAATGGGAAGTTCTTTAGATTTGATATAATGCACTTGAATTATAAAGGGCACTCAACATTCGTGAGGCTCAGCTAAGGAGGAGTCAGTAGGAAACACTCCAATTGCATAGGAATATCTTGAGTCTGGTTTTGTTTGTTTTAAATATATTTTAGGTAAATCAAATGTAAAATGTAACACTTGGACACCACATGGATTCTTGAGGTTTTTGAAAAGTATTACGAGGGATATAAGGTCCATAAATCAGAAAGTGGCTCCCATTGATCTGTAAGTGTATTCTCTTTCCCAGTGACAGAGATAGTCATGTTCAGATTTCTTGACATTTCAGGGCAGATTGTATGATAGAAAGCACAAGACACTTGCTGGTATCTTGCTTGCATTTCATGTTATATGTTTCTAAAAGACCATCCTGTCCCCTTTTCTTCTGGACAGAGATAGCAATGTGGAGTTTCTGTACTAGCATTTTTTACCCATTTTCCATCTATTTCTGTCACTGTGTCAGTTAATAGTGCATTGGCAGGAAACAAAAAAGTTTATGCTTTGTTCTTCAGCCACTCTACTTCAGTTACAAAACACAATTTCTTGAGATTCTCCTGTTCCTTAGCCTCTTCTCTCCTCCTCCCCCCTCCCTCCCCCCACCCCGAGTTATGACTGTACACTTTACCATAGTGCTGGCCTTTTTACCCATCCAGATTTCCTTGCATGCTCTCAATTCAGATGATCCTGTCTCTCAGTGAAAGGTTAGTTTTCTAATCTATGTGAAATCTATCTTTTAAAATTTAGCAAAGCTCAAATTGAACTGATCAACTCAAATGAAAGAAAATGGAGAACACAGAACTGCTTTAATTTGAAACTTGTAGCTAAGGCTAATATGGATTAGGTCACTTTTGGCAAGAGTGTACATTTCTAAGCTGTGTCCATTAACTGGGTCCATGCTCTCAGACTCACTGGAAAAATAAACAGAAAAGTAATTAGTGGAACTTAAAGTTACAACATTGACCAAAGACAGGAGATAATTTTGAATTTAATGTTCTGTCTGCATAGAGAAGCTTTACATTTGAAAGTGGTGCTTTGTTTTAATTTCTGCTGTATCACTTTTTTGTCTCAGCAGAGGTCAATCAATACAAAGTTATGAACACTTCCTCTTTTAGTAAGAGGTCTGTGATCTGCATTCAAAGCAGAGTATAACTGAAGAAGCCTTTCAATTAAACTGTGAGTTTTAACTGCCCGCGGTCTTAGTCTTTGCATTATTGCTTATTTCTAATATTTTGTCTTTTGCTGCCGTCTTGGGTGTGTGTTACAGGGAGTAAATAAGGTGCTGTGCAGATATCTGATGCCTTAGGCTGTCAGACTTCGATAGCACGAGGTCCTTCCTCAGGCAGCAATTTACAAGTTGGACTGCAGTGAGAAGTCTTCACAGTCTTTCCCCTTCCTTAAGTCAAGTTCAGCTGTTAGTGGGATGCAAAGCCACACGAAGCTATACTGCGTTCCTGTTGAAGTGTTTCTCAGACCTATTTGGGACCGCCTTGAGGTCACATTCAGCAGGCAGTCCACTTTCATCTGCTGACCCAATTGTTCACTTTCTTTCTATTCCAATGACAGCCCCTGCTGCTTGTGGGCATCAGGACCAGCTGTTTCTTGGCCTGGTTCACCTTTGCTTCCTTCAAAGGCAATTATGGTGGGGATCTCAGTGGAGTGTTTTGTAGTAGATGTGTGTGCATGTCTGTAACACAGCAGCGGTGTAAGAAAGGAATGCACTGTGAACAAGGGTAGGTTATTCAGTGTCAGGGTAATAGTACCATGTGAGAATACTTAGTTACTGTAATCTGGGAAAACAGAAAACATGGCCATTACTTAGTAAAAGACCTTGAGCGTTTTTCCTGTATGTCCTGTTCTGTGCTCAGTCCAAGTTTTTACCAGCCCACCTGTGTGCACTCACAAGATTCCCCCTGAGGGCTACTGAGCTGACACATGAACACATGAGTACTCTGTAGCACATTTACCGAACTTGTTTTTCATTACAGAAAATCTGTTTTGTCCAACTTCACTCTACCTGGGAGGGTTGAAGCACATGTTTATACATGTACTTCATGTATAAATACATACATGGATGAATTTTCACTGCTCCTCTCACAACAAAATCGCAAGACAGGTGGGGTGTTGGCACCTCTTAACTTCTGTACCACGTTCTTTGTGCTCAGCCTGGTTGTTGCATGCCCATTTTTGATGAAACTCAGGGAAAACCTTCCTGAGGCCTAATTCACCTGCACAGTACCTTTCTTCTTCTGATATAAATTTCCTTTTCCAGTGTGCTGGGGTGCAGGTCTAGCAGGTGCATTTTCTCCACTTAGTTCAAAAGGGAACTAGGACTCAGATTTTACCAGGGGTCTAAAGTTCTGCTGAGTATGGACCCCACTATCCACAACACAAGAGTCACCCCAGTTCAAAGATATCTGTAGACAGCCTTACAAATGTGAGTGGAAGCTATCATAGGATTGTGTGATAATGAAGACTGAAGGAACCTCAGGATGTCCTGCTCAAGGCAGAGTCAGCTGTGACCAGTCAAATCTTGAAAACATCCTAGGATGGAGGATGTGTAATCTTTTTGGTTAGTTTTTTCCCATTACTTGACTGTCCTTATAGTGGAAAAGTTTCTTCTTATATCCAGTTTGAACCTCTCTTGTTTTGGTTTATGCCTGTTGTCTAATGTCTTTCCACAAGACATCACTGTGAAAAGCCTGGCTCCCTATTCTTGATACTCCTTACAGCAGTTCTCCAACTCCTTGCAAGTGTTGGAAGGCTTATGTTAGGTCCCTTTAAAATCATATCTTCCCAGGCTGAACAGGTCCTGTTCCCTTAGCCTGTTCTCATAGAGCAAGTGCTCCAGCCACCTGACAATCTTGGTAGCCCTTGCCGATCTCACTCCATTTTATTGATCTTTCTGCTATTGGAAGCCCAGTGCTGGATGCAGTATTGTAGATGTGGTCTAACGAGTGCTAGGCAGAGTGGGATAATCACTTCCCTCAATCTGCTACATCTGTTCCTGTTAATACAGCCCAGGTGTCCTCCTGTGCAAAGAGAAGCTGTGTTGCCCCACACAGGGTGTGAGCAGAGGGCTAAGGCTATCTAAAAAAACATGGGTGTTTTAAACTGCAGCGTGCATTGCCATGCAAGCAGTGGGAGGCAGATGGTGGAGCCTTCTTCTCTAGTAGTGATCAGTATGCCACCATGGTATGTCTCTTTCTGCCTCCATCTGTTGTCAGGCTGGTGGTGGAGTAACCTATGGTGGGACATATGCAAGGCTATCATTGTACGCAGCACCACATACAGAGAATTGTACACATGCTTGGCTGTACTGCTGGCCCTTTTTGCAAGAACTATTGTTGGAAACAGAACCCTTTTCTGGCATGTCAGTGTCTTTGTTCATTTGTGTTTTCCTTCACAACACTTTCAGCTGAGAAACAATAGGCAGAATTTTAAGGGTAGAGATTTGAGAAGAGGCCATAACAGTAGAAGGGGACAAAAAGTAAAGGCACTGAGAGTGTTTGAGTTGTGTTTCCCTGCCAGCTGCAGGGTTGTCCACTGGCAAGTTTTCACCTTCATCCCACTACTAGTTTTACTTTGATTATGAGCATTTGCCGCTGTTTTTGTTATTTACCTTACTTGTAATTGTTGGCTTTGGGGAGAAAAAAACTACATGATTTGTGTATGAGAGTTCTCAATAGCAGGAAATTTACCATTAAGGCACAGTAGTGACAAGAATCTAGCAACCATAAAAAATTTGACTGTTTAAATATTAAATTTCTGTGTATTTTTCTTTCTCACTGAAACAACTAATAGAAAGATAGGGATTTGAATCCCATTATCAGTTTTTATCCTGGCATCAGAGAACAAACGTGGTAACGTCTCAGAAAGTCCAGGAGTTGTGAATAGGAAGGTTAGGTACCTATAGCTGTCTCTGAAAAGAACATCATTGTTACTGTAATCTCTGCTGATTTATCTGTTTTTTATATGAGTAAATCATTTAGTCTGATAGCTCTTAAATGCATTGTATTCTTATTGTGCATGTGAAATCAGACCGTAAACATTTGTACACACAGGTGGAAACTGTGAGAATGAGTCATTATGCCATTCTTTAGATGGAGTTCTGGATTATTTGGGGTTTTCAAAAAATTGCAATGGACAATGAAAGGGGGATTGCACAAAAGGAAATTATTAATTTAGTCTTAATTTTAAGTTAAGAAGGAAGAGGAATTTGTCTACCATTCCCATAGTATGACAGTCAATGAGGGTGAAAAACATTACCTTCCCTGGTTCTTGGAAAAGTTAGCCCTTAAGGGGAAAAAAAAAAAAAAGAAAAAAAGAGAAAGGATTAATTTGGAAATCTTGAATTTATTTAAATGTTAATGGTTTTCATTCTGTAAGGAAAACTAGTTTTATAGAGAGATTTCTAATCCAAGTTTGTGGTTGTGTGCATGTTTATCACAACTTTAGTATGGTTTTTGACAGTCTCCCATAATACCATCATAGAGAAAGTGATGGATTGTGGGTGAGATAAATGGTCATTGAGATGGACTGAAAACTGGCTGAACTGCCAGGCTCAGAGGGTTGTCATCAGTGGCACAAAGTCCTGCTGGTGGCCGGTCACTAGTGGTGTACCCCAAGAGATGATATTGGGTCCAGTATTATTTAATGCCCTCTATTAAGGACCTGGCTGATGGGACAGAGTGAACCCTGTGCAAGTTTGCAGATGCCAGAAAACAGGGAAGAGTGGCCAATACACCAGAGGGTTGTGCTGCCACCCAGAGGGACCTGGACAGACTGGAGAAACGGGCCGTCAGGAACCTCATGAAGCAAAACAAAGGGAAATGTCAAATACTGCCCTTGGGAAGGAACAACCCATCAGCCATCCTGGGCTGCACTGTGAAGAGCGAAGAGCAGTGCCAGCAGGTCGAGGGAGGTGATCATTTTCCTTTGCTCAGTCCTGGTGGGACATACTGGGTTGAAGTGAAGGGCCACAAAGATGAATGTGAAGGTGACTTTCCAGTGTGAGGGTGGTTGAACACAGGCACAGGTTGCCCAGAGCAGTTGTGGAATGTCCATCCATGGAGGCATTTGGAAGAGGACTGAGCATAGTCCCAAGCAACCTGCTCTAGCTGACTGCGCTTTGACAATTTTCAGAGGTCTCTTCCAGCCTCAACTTTTCTGTGATTCTGTGATTTAGAAACACGGAAGCAAAAAGGTTTAGAAAAGCCACACAGAAGAATTTGTGCTGTTAAAATGTTAGAGCAGTTGCTCTTGAAGTTTCTTCTGGAGAGCATAGAGGCTGGGGGTTCAGTGGTACAATTCTAGCTCAGACTCCTTTGCTTCATCTGTACTAGCAAATTATAAATTGGCATGAAACTCAGTTCACTACTCTGTTAAATGGCTAAAATGGTGCCAGGCACAATAGCTTTAGCCTGGGTAGTTAACCTCTCCCAGGCAGTCCTAGGTATGGCTCTGCCTATGGCCAAGCTAACTTCTGCTTTCCCCAGGCAGAGTGGATGTGGTCACCCTGTTTTGGACAGTAGGAGAGTTGAACATTATTCAGTATTCATGTGGGCTGATCCATGCCTGTTAGCTGCAGTACCAGAGAGTGCTGCTGGATGCTTTTTAATTTACTAGCACAGATGTAGCCTTAATTCCGGATACCTGGATCCATAGCTGGAAACCTAAAGAAATGTGTCTTTTGCCAAAGCTCTAGTTCCCATGCTCATTAATCAGCTGTATTTTCAGGGCAGGACCTCATCAATCTTTCATCACTGATTTGGAACCAGGGGACTAGACACTGTGTCTGAGCCAGAAGCCCCCAGAGGTTGAGCTTCAAGTGTCAACTTCATTTATAAAAAGTGAAAGAACCTTAAAAGACATAAGAAGACATTAAAAGACATATCAAAATACTTGAAAAAAGAAAAAAAAGAGATGAGTTTAAAAGACAAAACCACTTGCATGGGAAATGTAAATATATACTTCTTAAATTCTGAAGTGCAACATTAATTATGCTCTGTTGTTGCATTTTATTTCTTATACAGCATAGATCCTGTTCTTTAAAAAGTTTTGCTGACACTATTTCCTGTATCTATTCTCCATTATATAGCCAACTTCCTATCAAAATAGAGCATTTAGTCTTTCACTGGCGAGCAAATCACAACCTGTATGTTCTTAATAACTTGGATGAAAGCAGGTAATTCAGCATGTTCTTGATCTTTTTTCTGAGACATCTTTTTATTCCACAGAAATTATCTCGTGAAAATTGTTTTCTTCCAGGTACTTGTTCTGGGCTCCACCATAGCCTTTCATGCTTTGGATTTTACTGAAACTATGGATGTTCAGCAAGTATGGAATGTAGGGAACTGTCATCCAGATATTTCAGTTTTCACTTGGATAACATACTTAGCTAATCTGTGCAAGGTGTGCAGGAGTTTTCCCTTTGCTTTTCTTGGCCATTGCTCTGCTCCATGGATGCCTCAAACTTTCTCAAGTGAGGTCTTCCTCACCTTGATTTGAGTAGGACTGATGGTGTGAACCACCTTGGAAATCTCCATCTGTACGTTTTGATGAAAATGCCAACAGACCTCCATCAGCCAAAGGCTCAAACGTACTGGTGCAGGAGGACAAATAGATGTAGGAGTGTGGCACAACTGAGCTCTTCTGCATACTTGAGCAATGTGTTTTAAGTTTTGAACATGCTCTAAGTTTTTGCACTTTTAAGCAGATGCTTAAGAGATGCTTTAAGCATTTGGGAATGTTTTAGTTTGAATGTTGAAATTGTTTTTGTTTGTGCATTTGTTGTTGTGTTAAAAGTTATTTGTGGAAGGAACTCTATGCTCCTGTCTGGTAGTAGGCTTTTTTCAGTGTAAACATCCATATGAAGCCCTCAGGAATAATCTCGGTACACGTATGGAAGTATGATTATATATTCAAGAGACATTTGCAGCACAGTTCACTTTTGGCAGAAGACATATGGGTCTTAAAGCTTTAAAATATTATTTTAGTTTCTGAAACATACAGAAAATACAGAGTTTTTGGAATCTAAAATATTTCTTAGTGTAAAATACAACAGCTCCATAGGGGAAGCCATGTGCTTTACCAGTGATTTGATGTGAGTTGGCTGGTGCTCAAGTGATTTTAGTCACTGAACTGCTTCACAAGCTTCAGGCTTCTTCCTTGCTAAGTTGCAAGAAGTTGGTGGAAACATACTTCTTGTTTCTATGAACAGACAGGGTTGGCTGGCTCACTGTATGCAAAGATTATCAGTAAGTCTGCAGAGAAGAAAAAATATCTAACTCCCAATAGAAAAGTTAGTGATTCTGTGGAAATTGAGTAAAAGGTGCATACAAATAACTTAATATTTTCCTTATTTTTTTCTTAATTTTTATAAAATAAGTATTTTATTTTTGCCTTTTAAAAATAGTTTTATTAGTAATAATCTGTTTGTAATTGGAATAACATTTGGAGAGAAAGTCACTAGCACTGTAGTGAAGTAGCAGAACAATAACTTGATTTATGAACTTCTTAAGATGACCATTTAATGGTTTAATTTTCTTTCATGCCAGCAGGGAAAAGAGGTGGTACTGAGCATGCACTCATAGTACAAATAAGTTTTGCAACCATGGGACTACTTTTAGGTGTTCACTGGCAAGCTTCAGTGTCGTGGTTTAACTCCGGC
>NW_010236693.1:0-214 GCF_000690775.1 Eurypyga helias
CGCGCCGCCCGCCGCCGCCCTCCGCGGGGCCGTGAATCACAGAATCGCTCAGGTTGGGTCATCCGGCCCCACCATCGGCCCAGCACCCCCGCACCCTCTAGACCTCAGGCACCACGTCGACACGCCCCGTGAACACCGCCCGGGATGGTGACTCCACCGCTTCCCTGCGCAGCCTGTTCCAGCGCCCGACCGCTCCCTCAGCGAGGAAGCTTTT
>NW_010236693.1:447-9072 GCF_000690775.1 Eurypyga helias
CGGGGCCGTGAATCACAGAATCGCTCAGGTTGGGTCATCCGGCCCCACCATCGGCCCAGCACCCCCGCACCCTCTAGACCTCAGGCACCACGTCGACACGCCCCGTGAACACCGCCCGGGATGGTGACTCCACCGCTTCCCTGCGCAGCCTGTTCCAGCGCCCGACCGCTCCCTCAGTGAGGAAGCTTTTCCTACTATCAACCTAAACCTCCCCTGACGCAACGTGAGGCCGTTTCCTCTTGTCCTGCCACCAGTTACCCGGGAGAACAGACCAGCACCCACCTCCCGACACCCTCCTTCCAGGGAGCTGCAGAGAGCCATCAGGGCTCCCTCAGCCTCCTCCTCTCCAGGCTGAACACCCCCAGCTCCCTCAGCCACTCATCAGACTCGTGATCCAGACGCTTCCACAGCACTGTTCCCTTCTCTGGACACGCTCCAGCATCTCTGTGTCCTTCTTGGAGTGAGGGCCCCAAAACTGAACACAGCACTCAGGGTGCAGCCTCACCAGGGCCCGGTACAGGGGCAGCTCCCTCAGCCTCCTCCTCTCCAGGCTGAACACCCCCAGCTCCCTCAGCCACTCATCAGACTCGTGATCCAGACGCTTCCACAGCACTGTTCCCTTCTCTGGACACGCTCCAGCATCTCTGTGTCCTTCTTGGAGTGAGGGCCCCAAAACTGAACACAGCACTCAGGGTGCAGCCTCACCAGGGCCCGGTACAGGGGCACAAGCACTGCCCTAATCACTCCCTCAATCAATCCATCAATCGTGCAAACCCACGACTCACGATCCAGTCTCGATGACAGCAGCATTAAAGCACAGCAATTCACACTTAAAAACCATTTTAAAGCTGCTTATGTTGTCTGCAGCTTCAGTTTTGAGCGTTTCAGTGAAGATACTTAGGCACAACCCCGAGGGTGATGCCGGTGCCAGGCCAGGTCCCCGGGCAGAGGCCGCGTGCTCTAGCTCCCTCAAAGCATACAGGAGACTCGTTAAAGCAATAACCACAAGAAGAACTAAAGCAATAACCACAAGAAGTAGTAAAATGTGAAAGTGCTCCAGAGCGCAAAATATTTTATTTAAGAATTTACAGTGTCAAATCTTACACTTAGGAAAGATAGCCGCTCCCAGCTCAAAGGGAGCCTTCTTGGATTAAGTTGTTTGGCAGTCTCTACTGAAAGGAGAAAACAATCAGCAGCCTGGCTGAACTAGAGGAGAGCCAAGTGTCTGACTGGGTTTCAGTTATAGAAAAGTAAACCACGCTGACTGCTGCTGACCACGTCTGGAACTGAGTACGGACCATTACGCGAAGGTTTCTAACCCCCCCCAAGCAGCATTTTGCTTCGGTTACATACAAACCTTTTAGGACAAAGGTAAGGCTCGAGATGTTGGAAAGGTGGCATTATTCAGGAAGAAAAAAAAAAAGAAACCACAATTGGGGACCAACACTGGCAATTTCACATTCACATTATTTCTACTCATGGGCAGAAATTCAAGTAAAAATCAAAAAGTTTGGTGGCAAGTTCTAAATAAAATATGGCCTAATGATTTAATAAATATTTAAGGTTTATTTCTCTCTTTGCAGATAATTCAGATTCTTCAGTGAATACGAATGTTGCATATCACGGTTTTCAAGATTTCCTACATTAAACCTAAAAGTCCATCCACAGAGGTCTAAACCATCTACTTTTAGCATGCTGGAAATTCAGCTGTTAGCAATTTAAGACCTTGGTTATTCAGTAATGGAAATTCAAGAACAGAGTATTATGCTGATTCTGGCACCCAAGAGGAAAAAAACCCCTATCTTTCAAGCTGTTCCCACCTTAGCTGTAGAGTGCCAGCAGCTGGAGAGAAAGCAAGTAACCGTATTGCACTTAAAAGAACACTCACTCCTCAAACAGTACAGCATTGGCTATGATACAGAGAGCTTCTTCCAGACTATACAATTTGCTTTACAAGTAGTCTAAACCACAAACTACATACATACTAGGTAAGATCCAAATGAAATTAGCCTTAGATTACAGTCACAGTTTTCATTCAATAAAGGTCAATTTATTTGGATGAGCTGTGGCCCCCTCCCCCCGCCCCCCTTCAGAAAACAACCCAGCATGAGGCATCTCCCCCCCAGCCCCGCCGAACGTCTCCCATTTCATACACCGACAAACCCAGCCCTGTTCGATAAGCGTTACAATTGTGCATGGTCCTCTTAAGGCCACAGAGTGTGAACTTACAATGTGGACATGTTTTTTCCCCTGCTGGGAGGGGAGCATCCTTCAGAAATTAAGGAATCCCTGAAACTACGCCTTCGAAGGTCACACTAGTCGGTTTAAAATAAACTTAAGGAATAAATTGCCTATGCAATTTACAGGTTTTGTAACAGACAGCAACTATTTCCTCCCTTGTGTCTATTCTTTATCACAGCAACGCTATCTCTAGCCAGGTTTTTTAAAAGGAAAAGTTACATACGTTTCACGTTTGGTAATGATTTGTGTAAATGAGGTGCAGGTAGGGAGACCCATGAAAACAATCACCCACCGTTACATTTCTGCCATGTCAACTGCAGCTAGTACTGATACCACGTGCCGTAAGAGCAGAGAGTTCTTTGTATACTCAGACACAAGCGAGAATTCCAAATACAAAGCCACTGTATTCTACTTCAACGTCGGGTACTTCCTCTGTCCAATTCTTCCCAGTCTTGAATTTCCAGTGACTGCGGGAGACTGAAGAAGAGAGGAGAGGAATAAAAACGCTCTGTAAAGTGTCATACTGGAGACAAAGTACAAGTTGGCAATAAAGTTTCGAAGGCAAACCTCGACCTAAAACGTGCCAGACTGGACTGTGCAGGTTTAGCACTACACGCAACGGTTCAGATTAAGCTAGCAAAACTGGGTTTGTTCAGAGGAAAGATGAGGCCGCGACTCACTTGTGCGAACTGGGATGGATTGTAGCACGGCACCATTCCCGCTGAAGGTCCCCCCGAGGGCGGCAGAGCGGCCGGCTAGAGAGTAGATAATGCAGAAGTTACAAAGTGCAGAGCTTCGCTGCCTCTCAAACGTGGTTTTGCTTAGTCATACATAGCAAATATTCACAGTAATAATGCCAACCACATGGACAGCGCAGCATATTGTAACAACTGCAAAAGGTGCCGGTACGGTTTGCATCCGCATCTTTGGGATCGCTTAACGTAGGAACTGGCAAAACAACGTCACATGCATAAACTGTAAATAGCTCTGAAAACCCAAAGCATGCAAAACCAAAGCAAGACACCGGCGTGACTTCACTGAATTAGTACCTTCTGCTTTTGTTAGTAGACCTTAGGGCTTGCCCCAAAATAAAACATTCTACGTCAAGTTTTGCTTTACTAAGAAATATCAGAAAGAGCCGGTGTCACCCTTTTACGGTGACCACATGGTACTGGAACTTAGAACACAGATGAAGCATTCCTTTAATTCCTACAGGGGCTTTTGCAGATGAATCAGGCCATGGTATTACTACTGATTTGAGACTGGCAGCAGCAGAATGACAAGGTTTTGCTTGTGTGTGCCTTTTTAGGAGGGTTTTTTTGTCTATTTGTTCAAAATCAGACTTCTTTGGTATACCAGGGAAGAGTTGATCAAAATTATTAAGTGAATCTCGTAGGAACATGAACATAAACAAAGAGCATGCCTGGATTACATGCATTTGTATAAATACAAAAACCTCTGAAGACCCTGTTTGAGTGTTAAAAGGAACACTACATCATTAGTCACTTTTATGTCACTTCTGTGAAATGAGAAGAGAGGGGAAACGGCTAAAATAGCATTAGTAAGTATTTGAGCAAATGCAAAATAAAGAGGGGGAAAAGTAAATAAGTGAACATAAATGAGAATGGCCAGCCACATGTACCTGATTAAAATGCTGGCTTACTTCACGCGATAATGAACTCATTGAACTAGAGCGCGAAAGCTACAAAACAGCAAGAACACACAAATACAAAAAAAACAAATAAAAAAAGTCGTCATGCATGTCACTGCCTCAAGCTTTCAGTTGTTTTACTTCATTTTAAAAGTCTCACTGCCAAAGGTTAAACCAACTTCAAGTTAAAAAAAAAAAACAAAAAAAAACAACAAATGTAAAGCCAGAAGTTAGTTTAAAATCAAACAGACTTCTTAAAGCACAAAATTACGTAGCTATAGAAAACATTTAGTAGGAACAAAGGCAATGTTACCCTGCCTGGCACGCAGCAACCCACTCTCCTCTGTGTGTCTTGCACTTAATATTAGTGAAATTACATGCATGCACGGAGGCAACAAGAGATCCTGAAACTGCTATTGACATATTACTCTGAAAAAGGCTTGTGAAAATCCGTTTATACAGAAAAAGGAGATGACACCACAGAATGTAGGACACTGAGGCTGAATTTCATATGGACTTAAGAGGTCTTTTCTGTACAATTCTGGAGGCAGTCATATGCTTCCATCTTGGCCAGTCACCAGCACCAGTCACTTGTTGGTTTAGAGGGCCCACGTGAAGGCCACTACAAATTCAATGGTTAAAATACGCTGCAAAGGTCATCAGCTAACTGTGAACCAAGCCTTACCTCGCCTGATTGAGAGCCGTCAGGGTTAGAAACGGGAAGTCCAGATGCAGGAGGAAGGACCGCAGGGTTTAAATACTAAGGAAAAACAGTGCACCTTTATCTTCGTTACTGCGATGCTATTTCAACATTTCTGCTATACTGATCCCACTGAAGCAAAGAAGTGGGACAATACATCAAGCCAGGTGAAACATGCAGCGTGTGGCTACTTCTTACATTCCTGGTCCCTCTCCTGACACATCCTGCACCCACAGGACCTGCAGCCCTGCCAAATGAGGAACTACAACATTCCATGGGCTTCTCACTTCCATTTTCACTTGCTTTTCCCTTCTCCAGTTCTTAACTGTTACACACAAACGTAATCCCTACAACACCATGCTGTGTACGTACTGTGGCTGTGAGCCTGTTAGAGTCACGAGGGGGTTTTAATCGGAATTCTGAATTATTATGTGTTGAGAAGCCATCCTTCCTAACCCACCTCTGGTTCAACGGCCGCAGCAGGATCTGCGTTGGTTTGATTCACAGCTGGTGTGTGCTCTGCTGCACCACTCCCTTCCATCGGCTGGGGTTCCCCTGGAACTAGAGAGGGAACGGGATTTAGCCAAACACACCACACCAGGGTGTTTGACTGCACAGGATGCGCAGCAGCAGCACTGAATTTCTACACTACCAATCTTCTCCCAGAAAAGGGCCATTTCAAGAGGGTAGTGTCAGTGTCTCTAGATGCCTCAGTCTTGCTACAAGTCTGCAAGCGGGAGATGAATCAAGTTCATACAGATAACCTCGGTGAAATGCGGCGCGCAGCGAAAGCAGGAAAGAAAAGACGATAAGCAAGTGTAAGACCTCCCCCTTTAAATAGATATTTGGACCCGGCATCAGGAGTACAGGATACCGAGCAACACAGGAACACTACACAGTGCCAGTTTAGCCATCTGATGGCCTAGCCACCTGCACTAGGGGGAAAAAAGGCAAAAGAGAACCTGTTTGCAGCACGCAGAGCTGGGCTTTACTAACCCACTTGTTTCACTGCAGTCCCCAGACTGGCATCTAAAACACACTGCAGTTAATGAGACTGCACATTCTTACACATTCCTTAAAGGCTACATACCACACACGCTGGCAAAAGTGACTTAGATGACCACATAACCATGGATAACCCTACCACCTCATCACAGTTCCATCCACCCATGACGCACCTGAGTTGGGAACAAGTATGTTGGCAGGAATTGGCATTGGGGCCAAGGGGGCAAACAGGTCTGATGGTGCAGGAACAGCACCGCTTGACTTGGTTCCACTCGGATTCAGGACATCAACGTAACGGGCTCTGCTTCCAGCTACAACCGAAGAATCCAGAAAGAAGAGAAATAAGCCTTGTGTCCAGCCATCCCCAGTGACTGTTACCAAGAGTCTGCTGCCTAAGCCATCTTTCGGAGTCGGAAAATAATGCGCCAGGGAGAGAAACAATACCCAAGTGACGAAGACTTATCCCAACGTGGAAGCTAGCCACAAGCCAGTAATAGTCACAGCTCCACAATACCACTGAGTTCCCAACTGCTCCCAGACAGATCCAGAAAAGCCAGGACTTCTGCCTTCACATTTTAAGCAAGAAAAAAAGTCTTCCTTAGTTCAAGCATCAATGTTGTCTGTTACCTGCTCTCCTGGAGAACATGTTGACAGGTGCACTAGGGGGGCCTCCAGGTCCAGGGGCAACAGCCTGAGGAACTTTAGGAAATCCTGTTGGAGGAGGTGGCGGAGGTTTACTCTGCAGGGAGAACAAGAAAATCCAGCATCTTCCACTGAGAATTTTAAACCAAGTCTGACTTCTCCTTGTCCTTCCCTATTCCAGAGCACACAAAATTACGTACACAGACATACGTCGTGCAGCACAGACCAATATTCCTCATCTTCCATCTGATAACTAATGCCAAGGCATTGCTACAACCCATCTATGCTCACTCTAAAAGGAAACACTTACAAGAGTAGTTATCATCTGTTTGTTTGTGTTTTGAGACCGATCCTTGAATGACAAGGACAGACATCATGATGTGTGATTTTCGCTGCTTTACAATGCATTACATTTTCAAAACTAGACTTTTCCAACCTTTTCCCCCCTGTATTCTGCTTGCAGCAAATCAATTAACAAGTGATTGCCTAGGTGATGTCAACCTCTATGAAGGGATACCCCCAACTCAGTTTGGAGTAGATTTCCTTGTAAATTCAGTCGCAACTATGGATCCACACCAGCAACTGAAGAGACAGATGGTTCCATAAGCATGTAGGCTATAAGAATGTACAACCTGTTGCACATTTTAATCCAAATTCAGTAAAAGCCAACTCTCAGTAGCCAATAACAGATTAAAGAAAATTGTGTGCCAATACAGATTTCAGTTTTCCACTTGGAGAAGTAACAAGTCCTCAGATTCTTACCTCTTCTTCTGGTTCATCCAGATTAACCCAGCGTTGTTTCTGTTCATCCCAAACAATCTACAAGGAAATCACAGTCAGAAATTAAGAGTTCAAACACAGCTGTTAAGCCATTAAAAAAAAAAAAATCATAACTTTTTTAAAAAGCCATTCCTGGAATAAGCAGAATATTGAAGGTTTTACACTCATTTGTTTACTTGTCAAAACAATATTTGTCTGTCATCCAGGAAAACATTTTGATTCGTGATAAACATTGAAATGTCTAAAGGTTTTTGTGATATAGGGGCCTTACTGATTTGTTCTTGTCATCTGGAAGGTGAGCTTCATTCTTTCCTTTTCCCATCAGCCAGCGAAACCAGTTTGCACCAGTCTAAGAATAAATTGATCTATTCAGTTAATTATCTCAACACTGTCTTTACCGGCAGATTAAAAGAAAGTTCATGTAACAAATCATTTTCTGTTAGGGACTTCAACTCTCAGCCCAGAGTTGCACCTAATAAATGGAAACAGGTTAGTCAGGATCTCTCAAACCAGCGCCCTGGACCAGGAGTTCCCATGTGCACTGACAGATCTCCTCTACTTGTAGCTACCTTTCTTAGCAAGTTTACCTTTCTAGGTGCCGACTCCTTTTTTGTTTCCTTTTTAGTCTCTTTTCCTACAGGAGCAGAGGGAGGAGGAGAAGGCTGTTTTGCTGCAGAGTTGGATCTCTCTCGTCCCACAGAATGAGCAGAGGACTCTGAAGTTGTTCGGGATCTTCGCCCATAGCCCTGTATTATAAATACATGAGAAAGTACATGGTTGACACTGCTGGAGTGATGGATTACACTTCATCCTGCTAGACAAATTCCTTCTTCGAAAAGTCACCAACACAAAGAGACACAAAAGCACATGAAAAATAAACATAAATGAGAATGAAGACTTAGTGAAAGAAGCAGCCTGCTCATGTCATACCATATGTGCTGAAGACTGAGATGCAGATCTGGATCTTCGTCCTGGTGCCTGGTTAGATATAAAGCCAGGACATGCTTAATAAGAAAGCAGCTAATTATCTGACACAACATTTACTTTTTATCAGGAATTCCCACATATTAAAGCTGGTTATTTGGGTACTTCTATCTCCTCTGACATGCAGGAGATGCAGAAAAAGAACTGAAGTCTGGCCAAATAATTGCACTGTCGTGTAACTGGTCTGTTAAAGAGTTAAATGAGGGAGCTGCTGCACGGGCGAGCCAGCCCACTAGAGGAAAGAAAAATGAGGGCCTCACTCACTGTATGCTATGAGTTCCTCTGGCTACAAAGTCATTCGGGGAGATGGGAGAGGAAGGCAGAGCAGAGGAAGATAAACTCTTCAAGCAACAACCTGATATCCCCACCACTACTTCATAAAAAATCATTTTTAGAGAAGAAAATCATGGGTAAAGTTTTTCTGCTAGTTCATTATTTATTCCACTGAAGGGGAAGGACAGTGGGGAAGAAAAACTAAGCTTCAAGTCTTGCTGAAGATCAAGACAGCATCCCAAAATACTCCTGATCTGCAACGCGGCTGACGCTTGCTGAAGAGATGTACGAGATAAAGCTACCATGCTAGCCATTCTGCCGTAGAAATCCTCCTCTCTCTGGTCAGGGA
>NW_010236693.1:9103-24240 GCF_000690775.1 Eurypyga helias
TTTGTGAAGAAGACTCCGGGGCAATTCTCTGCATTCCTTAAAAAACCAAACAAATTAGATTATGTTAGCAGTGGGGAACACAACAGCAACAACAAAAGCCGCCACAGAAAGCCCCCAGACCCCACAACCACTCTTTTATGGAAAAGGTGTTCAATGGTTATCAAATCTGAGCTAGAAAGAACCTGGTCTTTTAAAGAATGTGAACTGCAGTTGCTGTGATTTTTGTTTCAGTCCTGCATGGGTGTTATGATCTAAACACAGGCCCAAGCAGGCTGAGGGCAGTTTAGAGTTCTTCATCTCTTTAACACAGCTCTGCCAAACTTGTGGCTGCGTTGCCTGCACACGTCAGGTCCTGCTGTCACAGAATTAAAACTTATCAGGATCCTAGAAGCTGAAGTCCAGAGGCAGAAACCCCAAGGCTCCAATCACAGACCTTGCAAACAGAACTGCCAATCCCAGGGCACTCAGTGATTCCGTGATACAGAAAATTACCTGGTAGGGTCTAAATTGTAACCTGCCGAGTCCGACCTCTGTTTAAACTAAGCCCAGTAAGCAGGATGAATGCTGTCACTTTCCATAGATGTTTCTGTACCACGTGGTGCTTTTAAATTTCACTACTTAACTTCCTGTTTTCTAAACATTGAGATGTTTTGCATTATTCCCTAAAAAGGGAGGAACGCTGTTTACTAAGATCCCAGACCTGTTTCTAGGTTTGTCTGCTCTTCTGACCGTGGCTCAATTTCTTGCGGTGGCCCTCCCGGTGGCAGTGCTGACCCCAAATACAGTGGTGATGGTTCAGTTCCGTACGGATTGGAAAATCCTGGAGGTGCAAAGCCAGGTCCCGGACCAACAGGCTGAGACGGCACTGAATAAAAGGGGACACTTCGGACAGCTTCCGGCTCACCAGGAGGAATCATAGCAGCTGACCCATCAAGGACAGCCTGAGGTACTGCAGCACAAAAAGAAGTTGAGAGTTATAATTGAACAGATGTTGCGGTGCATGAGCTTTTTACCCTATGAATGATACAATGCAGGAGTGAAATCTCGCTGCTTCTACCACCCTCTTAAGTGGTTTCTTACAGCAGAAACTTGAAACATTTATTTTCTCTGTCATGAAGAAGGATATGAAACACGAACCTGAAGGCATCAGCTGCACGCTCTGCATCTGTTGAGCCATATTGGGTAGTAAGGACGCTAACAACGCGTTTTCAGCACCCGGACCCGCATCCCGGCCACCCCCTGCTCCATCACATTGACTCGCATGGTCTAATTCAGAGCTCGGTGTACTACATGCATATGGCGGCGGGGTGGATCTGTCTGTGTTGTAAGCTATTGCACCCTCCTGCACAAAAGAGCAAGGTTTTATTAACTGTACCAGACGTTAAGTTCAGAACCAAGGGAACGTACAGCAAAGGAAATCTTAAAGAGGAAAAAGAGCACATGAGTTTTCAGTGTTTAGTCAAAAAATGAGTTGTCAGCCACTTGCAGGCCAAGTTCAACCGTATCACTGGTGGGGTTGGTTGGTTTGTTTAAATTGAAGCTTAGTTAATTAGCTCAAGGTTTGAATTTCTAATAGATCTCTTTAAATTAACAGTAATTATTTCCACTCTGTTACAATCTAGCTACATTAATTCACACACAGCTTTTTTTTTCTGTCAAGCAGACCCTCTGCTTACAGCAGGAGTTACTGCGACCTAATGAGCCTTGCAATCCTCCTTGCACTGCAGTACTAAGAAAGCCTGTCTCATGTAACACACCCTTTAACTATGCTGTATTCAATCTTAGGGCACTAAAGTATGGTAAATCCACCTCCTTTTAGTCACAACAGTTGCACTCTACCACACGAACATATCAAAGTCACTTTGTTTCTGTAATTAGCATCATAAACAAATCCATTTTAAAAACTGGATTTACATTAATCCTTAGAAGAGAACATTCATGCTGAAAAGTATGTTCTGTACCTTGATCTGTCCATCCACGTGTCGAAGCGTTACTAACCACGAAGGTTCAATAAAAGATTCTTGTTCTGGTTTTTCTTTTATCTGTGGGTCAAACAGGCGTAGTTGCGCTGACATCTAGAAAAAGGAATCGTTGTAAAGTTGAAGTAACCCGGCCAACAAAAGGCAACTTTAGCCACAGCTCACACCTACAGTATGAAGCCACAAATACTTAATGCTTCCTGACGTTACCTGGATTAGCTGGCTGATAAGTACCGGTGAATAGTAATGTGGATCTTTAAGGACAGTTCTGGAAATCACTTCACAGTAATGGAAAGCCTGAGCAGCAAGTCCCATTTCAGCTAGCCGGCAAGCATAGATGAATTTGAAAACCTATGGAATGCAAGCAGGGGAGATAAACCAGGGGAGCACAAGGTTCTTAAAAGCATCAGATGAAAGGCAGCCTGTCAGCTCAGCTAGCCCATTATCACATCTATACTAGTCGAGAAGAGAGAAAATTAGGGTAAAAGCATTCAACTCCCCTCTTCCACCCAATGTATCCAGTGGAGGTTATCCATTTGTCTACAGCTAGCGCCAACAAATTCTGCTGATTTCTTTTAGAATATGGATTTATGATAATAACATTTAAAATTCAGAAGTTCAGAATGCACAGATGAAACACGCAAAAGGAGATTTAAGTGACAACAGGGAAAAAGCTATCTTAGACTGCATTATCCATGAATATTTCACGTTACAAGGGATAAAGTATTTGCTGTGCTGAAGACAGCACATGAGAGATGAAAACTTCGTTAAAACGTGCCAAAATAAATAATAATAATAATAAAGAAAAGATATAACAACTCTTCACCTGGAAATTGGGCAAGCAGCCGGGCTGAGTTCCTAGTGACTGTGCATACTCATAGGCTTCTGTTCTTTGGATGGCTTCATTGGTGGCAAACTTAAAAAATGGCAAACTATTCAGGAATGGGAGAGGAAAAATATTGTTTAACATTGAGATTATACATGCCAACAATAAACACAGATCTGTCCATGAGAAAAAGTCAGAAACAGCTGCATTAGACACAGAATACCTAACTTCTACTCCTCAAACAAGGAGAGGACATCAAACAGTTTTCTCAAAACCAGCTGCAGCTAGCGAGCACAAGGGGAGCAGCGCAACTCAGTCCCTCCAGCCACTAAACTTTCGGTTTTGCACCTAAAAAGTCATGTTTTAAAAAAAAAAAAAGTAAAGCCAAACCTATGATTTGATCCAATTAGGACAAGCTTTGTTGTCTTCCTTGTGTAAACTCCAAAACCAACTTGGGCCATAAGGTAACAAAAATGGGCAGCATCCAGCAGGCCTTTGGAAGCTGTAGAGAAATAAGCGACAGAACTCAGGGCATTTCCTTGGTGGCACAACGCAAGTCAGCGTCCCGTACCATTTTGCCTTTGCATTCAAATACCTTCACAACAGAGACAGGCCCATATCAAACTGTTCCACTTTACAGTTTACACAGCAATTGCTTGTTTGCAAAAAAGTAAAGCTGAGTAAAGCTTTCAGAAAGCTTTTCCTTCAGTCATCACCCTGTTCATTCCCCAAGAGTTACCAAGAGTGTCTCCCATGGTAGCAATGGTCCTGGATTCCAAGTCCACATTATTGGTCAAGTTGGATAACACCATTGCTAGATGAGGCCTCCAGTCTCCCCATTTCTCATCTCCACAGCACTAAAATTAGAAGAATTGCTTAGTCAAATCAGTGACTGGAGCTCTGCATGGGTGTTTCAACCTATAAAGGACCAAAACACCTTATCTGACATTCTAGGAAAAGCACATGGAAAGGTTACTGTGGCAGACTACACTGCTCACTGCAGTACCTCTAAGGCTCTAACGCAGCCCACGCTTTAATCTTACCGTGGACGCAGCTGGCATCCTTCCAGACATGAGCTGGTAAACAGTCTGCAGAGGGTCATTAATTGGGAGACTGTTGGCAAACCTACAGAGACATTACACAGAAAAACAAAAACCAAACACGGGGTAAGCAGTTAAAATAAACTGGAACACTCAGTGGCAGTTAATCTAGCTTACTTTAAGGGAAAGAAACGCTATTTGAAAAAAGTAAGCTAGATTAACTGCCACTAAGGGAAAGAAACGCTATTTGAAAATACTAGACTGAACAAGCTATTGTCCAGCAGGTTATGGCCAAAACCAAAACATTACTGGTTGACTGGTTCTGCCACTCTGACCGAGGTCAGTCCAAGCTAGGAAAAACCTGGGGATTCTCCTCATATCAGCTGGCTAGATGATTTCATGATCTCACAGGCTCAGGAAACTGAGAGAAAGTTTTCCTGTCTGTAGACAAAGCACGTACTAACACATCTGCTTTTTCAGACAAGGAGAACAAGGGTACCGCAGTTACTTGGCTTTAAGCGGACAGTTGTCACTGCAGTTTTTCAGAGCCTGACTAACAGCACCGATCAAGCAAACCCACAGATGATACTGTTCCAATATCCCTTACATGGAGAGCGTGACAGAGTAACCCCTCAGGTTTAAGCTTATGGCCAGAAAGCCCCAGAATAACAAGTAACAGATGACAACTGAATCTATAGGTAAAATTAAAGCATAACTCTTGTATAAGGTACTAAGAATAACTCGTGATTTTGACATCAAGACTTCTGAGCACCAAGTCTCTGCCTCCTTAGCAGAACAGATAGTCATATTGTACTAACAGACAAGCAACACAGTACCTTGTCATAACTCTTGCGTGTGTCCTGCTGTCCATCTTGCTGGCAAGTAGCAGAGCATGACCCCATAAACCATGCTTCATGGCAGACTCCAAAGCATCCTAATTAATACAGAGATCAGTTTTCTGGGAAGAGTTTAACACACTAAGATTTAAAAAAGGATTGGTTTACAGCAGTACTTTGTGACTGAACGAAAAAGTGTTTAGATCAAATACTAACACAGAAATATAATTTTGTTTTATATTACAAACTGCACAACATTTTTCCATGTCAGCGTAATGCAGTGCCATGAAACATGCACACAGTAAGTCGCAAAAATTATTTTAAGTAATGCCTAGAGCTTTCAGATTTGTGGAAGTTAAGTAAAGAAAACAAGACACACAGTATTTGGAACAACAGTAAGAGTATTCACCTTCTTGCGGCCATAAAGCAGCAACTCTCTAAATCGCTCAGTCTCTTTCTCAAGACTGTCAATCGCGGTTACAAGACTATCAGTGAGAAAGGAGAGCTGGGCTTCACCCGATTCTTCTTCCACTTGTTCCAAAGCCTCATTAGTGAAATCAATCAAGTTTGCCTCATTAGGGGACTTCCCAGGAAGCCACACTGTTTTATGATCTCGGAGCAAAAGTTCAGCCAGGTCTGTTCCCACAACGGTCTATACAGGGGAGAGAGGAAACCAAAATCTGTTATTTCAACATCGCTTTCATTTTATTTGTCACCTCAACAGTCATGTATGAATATCACCACCTCTGAGCACCCACGGACAAGTGACCAGTTTCATCTGTTTCCTCAATTTGTGACGTATTCCAAGAGACGTCACTATACACACACTGCTGTCTTTCACATAATACCATTTTGAGTATGAAATACTTCAGAGAAGATGAAAACTCAAGCAGTGAGACATACCCCATTCTGCCTGCACAACAGCACAATGAAGTCCCAAAGCAGACTTGCAGATTCTTTGTCAATTAGATTTTCGTTCTTAAAGCACTGCGTAGCTTTATTTTGTGCAAAATTAATAACATCCACTTTATGGGTATCTTCCCTGAAATCACAAAAAAAAAGTTTAGTCAGATGAATGTAAACATTCAGATCATTATTGTGATTAGTATGAGGAATAAATTTAAAGCTCAGGTATCATTTAAGCAGGTGAAAAGCCATAAATATTTTGAGTCACTTTAAATCCCGTAATTTGCAGACAAGTAAGAGTTTGGTGAAGAAATTAAATCCGAAAGCATGGAAGTTCTTATTGAAATCCGTAAGAACATACTTAGCAAGAGGACCAGGAAACGCCCTCATCTCTTCTTGCTCTGGAGAGTGCTGTAGCATAGTCTGAAACACAAACATAAACCACAAGAAACTCTTATAACTACGGATTCTGCTTTTTAACAATAAACCCCCCAGACCTGAACATAGTCTATCGTGTAATTAAGCCTATTGCTCTAAACGAAGTACACAGGGTGACTTGCAATCTGCACGCGGATCACCAATGACAAACTGCTTCACGTGGGAAGGCATTCTGTAGCAAAACGGAAAAGTCTGCCTCCCATGGCCTTCGCAATTTCCCTGATGCTGTTGTGGTACCTGGGTACACTTCTGCTTCCTCCTAGTGGTATTTTACCAATGAAGTCTACGCTCATCACGTAAGCCTTCCACCTATCTTGTGTTACTATGGCACGGCAAAAGAAGGATGAAGATACACCCCTGGCATTTAATCCCCAGACCATCTAGGCAACAAGCAGTCCTCAGCCCTGCGGAGAATGCAGGAGGACAACGTCTCTATGAACAGCAACGCATCAGAAACAAAGCAGCACAGCTCCAGCCCTTCCAGGATGGAAGGGCTCTGCCTCAACAAAATCACCAGGAGCTGGGTGACCTGATGAAGACTACATGAAGATACACCCCTGGCATTTAATCCCCAGACCATCTAGGCAACAAGCAGTCCTCAGCCCTGCGGAGAATGCAGGAGGACAACGTCTCTATGAACAGCAACGCATCAGAAACAAAGCAGCACAGCTCCAGCCCTTCCAGGATGGAAGGGCTCTGCCTCAACAAAATCACCAGGAGCTGGGTGACCTGATGAAGACTACATCACCTCTCAGAGGAAGAGAATTTTTAAAGTTAGTTTTACTTACGGTTACAGCCCAAACAGATAAATACAAAGATACATGCATTGATGTAAGAAAGAAAAAGAAAGTCAGGAAGCTATAGATCCAAGTTCCCTACTCCCCTTCCAAAGGAAGGGCCTATATTCCACCACCCCCCCTTTTTTCTTTCAAACGTTACCTCCATACTGTGTATTTCAACCAGGGCTGGCTGTCCCTCTGAAGGCAGGTTTGGCAGCACTTTGATTAAGAAGCCCCCAGGACCAAACCTAGCACAGATATGAGGCACTGAAAATTTCTCAGGCGTTGAGGGCCTTAAAGGTGCTGAAGATAAAATAAGAACAGATAAAATAAGAACAAGTAATTTGTCTTCCAACTGAGTAACTTGCTGATGTAACTTATCCTATTCGCTAATCCTGCAGTGCTAGGGGAAAACCCCTGCCGTTCAATTTGGCTAAACTTTATAAACAACAAGTAAACGGTTTCATTATGTTCCCAAAGATCTGAAGATTTGCAACAATGACAAAACTAGACTATAGACCTTCAAAACCCATTCATTTTTTCAACGCAGGGGCTTTGCTTGTTTGTCTCAGTCCCATTTCCGGAACCTCCGTACAAATACGATATATCTCCAAAGAGCTAACTACATCCTTTAGCATGTCACATCACAGAACGACATTTTGTTCCACACCGAAGGGGTGAGGAAAAACTTGAAGGTAAACTTTATTCATTCCCCAGGAAGCACAAGCAGTGTAGTTAAAAATCTACCTACAGACACATTTACAAATGGAAGTGGCAGTATTTGATAGCAAACACTGCCCAGCTACTCCTGTTCTGTGACATACCCAGATTTCAGCATGTTATCCTTACGCTGAAAAGGAAACAAAACGTTGTCCATGTGTACACACACTGTAAACCAGGACCTTTTTCTGTTAACAGGCTCAATGAATATACAAAAGGCATCTCATACACTACAAATACTAACAGAAGTGACAAGTACTGCTGGTAGAACACCTCGCAAGCACAGTTCTCCCCCCTCCTCCCGCAGTGGTGCCCATACCTTGTTCTACAGCTGACCATCCAGCTTCAGGCGGGTAGCCATAATCTGTAAAAGGCTGTTGTCCGTCAAAGTTAGCAGCGTATCCGCCATATGGATAATCTGTGTGGAGCGACACTGCCTGCGCAGTAGGTTCATACGTATTAGCCGTTAGGTCGTGATTACTTCTATACAGCTGGCTCTAAACAGATCACATTAGTAATTGTTAGCAGAGAGCGTGAAGTCGCACAAAGCAAGCCATGCTGCAAGCATGAGTCGAGACGGTAAGCATTCCTCCCGGGCTTCAACTCTTCATACTGTTTGTAAAGCAGGCTTGCTACGTCACTGCGCTGGAGAGAGCTACCCTAAGAGACAGCTATAGCAACCAGCTACAAAGGTAATCAATGTATCTTAGCGTTCTCCCTCAGTGTCTTTGTCACCGTGTGATCTGTTCACATCCGCACACATTCGGTTCTCTCAGGACAGAATGCCGGTGGGCTTGTGTCAAGAGTAACATTACAGAACGACTTACAGGTTCAAATGTTGCTCTGTCAGCAACTGCGCATCAGAATGAATGTTCAACTCTGCTCTAACACCCTGACAGAAAATCTCAATAGCTTAAGCCTGATGAATGCCTACATGACTTCAGGTGTCTCCACATTGACGCCTAAATGACCTCCAGTACTACTTCCAATATTAGTAAATGAATCGGAGTTCAGACTGGAAAACCACCTAAACTTCCAAGAAACACGATGCTCCAACACTTGAGACTAAAATGACACGTTCCACTAGCAAAGACTGCACCTTGAAAAGTAACCAAATGCTCTGTTTTCCAGGTATTTGTACTTATGGCATAAGTAGGTGAGTGGTCAGTTAGATTTGGTTTTTGCTTTTAAAGTCAAAATGGCATCATACAAACATGGGGTTAGTCTTTCGACAGATCCCAAGCTCAGCAATCGCATTCACGCCTGTGATGAGAACAATGACGCATCGCTGAAAGCCAGACACGTGATCACCTGCAGCCAAGCACAGCAAGGGCAACGTTCTCACAAACAGCAAATGGACTCAGGAGAGGACATTTTCCATTTCTCTGTGTGTGGGAACTTGCACAGCTCAGTGCTGATTTTGCTTAAAGCTCTCTTGACAACTGTGATAAATATTAAGTTCAAAACTATATTACAAATCAGCCCTAACTCAGAGAATGAAAGTTTACAAAATACAAATTCCCCAAGCTCAACCCAGGAGTATTTCCATATTTCTAATGTTTCACCCACCCCTAACACAGAAAAAGACCCAGCTCAACCAAAAGAATACCTGATGTGACCATTTGAAACTCACTTGCTGGGAACGGGAGCTGAAACTACTCTGGCGACTGTGAACACTGCGGGAGCTGCGGAGGCTATGACCGGAATGCTCACTGTGGACACTGCGTCGATCGAATTCATCACCGTAAGGGTCTCTATGGGGCTCAGATTCATCGTCAAAGCTTCCAGCAAAACGAGGATCGTATCTCCAGTTATCTTCGTATCGGTCATGTCTGAAGAACAAAGACACGTACAAAGCAAAAATGAACGCAGCCACCCATTTTCCTGAGGGAACTGACCTCGCTGCATACCGGTCAAGAAGAAAACCGTACCCAGCTTCAGAAGGGCTTTTAGATTATTTCCTAGACGGAGTGTTTTACTACCGTAACCAAACTGACATGTCTTCAACAGGTTCATCCAGAATATTCCAGACCAAGACCAACATCATACTCAGAGTCCGTTCTAGTACAACCCACAGGACACTCACCAATCTGAAACCAAGTCCTGCTGCCTTAAATCCTTTCCTCAGGGAACAGGACAGCTCGTCTGGTTTTCCCCAACAAACTATGTTCAAGTAACAGACAAGACTATCAACATCGCTGTGAAACGTGTAGCACTGTTTTTTAATAGTCTGTTAGAGGATGTAGCTGTATTCCGAGAGTTATTATTGAGAGGATTTTGCTTACAAAGCTCCCCAACACCCTGAAATTCTGATGCCTGATATAGCACAACAGCACATAAATTCTGAAGGCTTTGGGGCAGATCTTCAGCAAATAAAGTCGCATTTCTGTCAGTGTACAAGCAAAGCCTCAGCCTTTGCCTTAACACTCTCATATCTTAATTTTCTGGGGACACATTTGATTATGGAGAGTCAGCCCTAAAGAAAGCCTTCATTCCAACATCCACGCTGGTTCTTGGATGATCACAGCACCTAGGCCCTACGCTGCCCTTGATCTGGAAAGAGCACTGAGTGAACATGGATCGGATGGACAAACCTGTTGCCGTACGGGTACGCTTCTCTCTTCTGGTACGGGTTGTGTTCAGCATCATACCAATACCTCTGGTCGTAACTTCTAGGATCTCTGTATCTGGGGTCATATGTTGACTGGTAACGTTCCCAGCGACTTGGATCTGTGGACAATAAGAAGAAATAGTTTAGGTATTGGAAGCTCTTGCCTATAACTTTTTCTACTCCTTTCTCTTTAATTACATGTTCATTTGGTCCTGAAGAATATAGCAAAATAAAAATAATGTACCTAAAGCTACACACATCCACTCATTTTTAGTCAAAAAACAAAAAAAACCTTTAAATAAATGGATTTCACACCTTCCAGAGAAACATGGTTATTATAGTCAGCTAGATACTCTTGAAGGGACAGTGTTTACCATCAGACAGATGTTTTCCAACAACTTTAAAACTCTATCATAACCTGATAACTCAACAAATACTACAGAATCTTTGTGATCAGCCTTCAGAGAATCACCATGATGTCTCAGGATGTGGACAGATGTTGCTCAAACTCCTTCCAGGCACTTACAAGCAATTATCTTCAGATTATCAATGCCTGTATGTCTCTGAGCATTCAGATAATTATGGACAAACCCAAATGCCAGGCGTGAGTCAATTACTGCTTACACCCACCTAAAATTTACTTGAGAAGTCTGCCTGCAGGTTACACGCCAAGGACTCCTCCCTAGATAAGGGAGGCCAATGGCATCAGGAATGTGACCAGTAGGACTAGGGCAGGGATTGTCCCCTGTACTGGGCACTGGTGAAGCTGCACCTCGAATCCTGGGGTCAGTTTTGGGTCCCTCTCTGCAAGAAAGGCATTGAAGGTCTGGAGCGTGTACAGAGAAGAAAACGAGGCTGGGGAAGGGTCTGGAGCACAATTCCTGTCAGGAGCAGTTGAGGGAGCTGGGGGTGTTCAGCCTGGAGAAGAGGAAGCTCAGAGGAGATCTTATCGCTCTACAACTCCCTGAAAGGAGGTTGCAGAGAGGTCAGTGTTGGTCTCTTCTCCCAAATAAGAAGTGATAGGATGAGAGAAAATGTCCTCAAGATGAGCCAGGGGAGGTTTAGATTGGCTATAAGGGAAAATATCTTCCCGGAAAGGGCTGTGCAGGGAGGTTGGTGGAGTCATCATCCCTGGGGGGATTTAAAAGACACAGGGACGAGGTGCTCAGGGACAGGGTTTAGTGGTGGGCTTGGCCGTGCTGGGTTAATGATTGGACTTGGTGATCTTAAAGGTCTTTTCCAACCCGAATGATTCCATGATACACCCCAGTGAATGACAGGCTTGCAACACATGGAAGGCAATCTGAAGGCTGGTAGCATGGAAAAAACCCCACTTCTTATTTTCTATTTACTGCTTCTACTGAATAAAACCATACAGGAAGGATGGCACAGTATTAAGAACTGAAGTAGGCCCAAAGATAAATTTTTAGCAAGTATAACTTAATTCTTGCTGATTATGGAAAGGATATTAGTTTTTATTAATATGGAAAAATCTAATAATTCTCTGATCTTGAAGTTCTTCTTCGCCAGAATTTTTTGTTTAAACCTGCAATTTTCTACAGAAGAATTCACAGTTCATGTTGACACTTTACCTCCATAATCATACGAGTTTGGGTAATAGCCTGGATAATAATCGCTCCATCCACTTTTTGTATAATAATCTTCAGCATACCCCTGCCTGAAAGCAAGCACACAGGTATACAAAGTTATTATTCCTCCTTCAATCTCTTCCAAAGTCAGCAGGAGATACGAAGAACTACATGCCACAACTGATGAGGTGGAGTTTCATATTTAAAATAATTCATTTACAGGAAATCAAGGAAGCCTAAAATTAAGACTTTACAAACCAATATATCACTGAATTGCTGTGTGCCATAAAAAGCTGACAGCCCTGACAATATAGTAATTCAGTGAGTTTTGTAAACTGCTTTGGTAATAAGTTTAATTACTTACAGACAACTAATCACAAAAAACTACTGCTGTAATTAGCATTCTGTGAACTGTCTCAACAGAGAAGTCAGTAACTCCACAACTAACGAAATAATTGCTCCCTCAGCTTTAAGTGTGTTTTGTTATCCATCTTACAGCGATGAAATGAGAACTGGAGAGGAGGTTATAAAAACGGGTCAGGACATGAACTAGCACTCTCACGGATAATTCTGAGCATGGGCTTTCAGCCTCCAGGGCTGCCACTGTGGCATCTGTCACCAGGGTTAAATACAGTCAGAAAAGAAACAAAACCAAGACACACAACACCTCTCTGGGTGCCTGGCTAAGGAACTCAGCATCACCTTGCCTGACTGGAAGCTGATGCCAGTCTGTGGCTGCAAGCACAAAGAGTCCTGATGCTGCAGGGCTACCACTACAATCACCCCAATGCTTTATTTTCATCCTGCACTCCGTCTGTTTCTCAGTCTCAGCTTTTCAGCAGATTCAACAACGTTCTGAGTGTTACCGCACCCTGATATTTAATACTTCAGTGAATAAAGGAGACAGCATTGAGAGGCAATTGTAACACAGCCCATCACTACACAACTACTTCCAGTCACCTCCTAGGTTATTACCCTTCTCACTAGGCTGGGATGGATAGTGGTGTGTAGGAAAGGTTTGTTTTAAATTTGAGCAGATAGAGGGAACTGAATAGAAGAAAATACTCATTTACAGAGCCCATGTTAGAGTGCTGATTATCCAAGTGAACAGAACAAGCACAAGAACAGGACTTAAACACGTCAAAGTAAGAGTCAGTGCACATATAAAAGATAATTAGAATACTTTTGATGGAGAAGGAAAGATGTGGCCACTACTTTAAAAATCATGAGCCTTTGTTATATGCCATTTTTAGGACACCATCCCACAATTTCTGAAAAAAGCTAGAAGATGAATGTTAGATGAAAAATACAGTGTCTACATATATGTATGTACACATATATGAATATACACGTATGTTTGTATCTACACACGTGTAGATACTCAAACACACATATGTATACATGCATGCACAGGAGGTAAAGACATTCAATGCCAATGTGGAATGATGGGAACTTTCAAGCTCCTCTACAACTGATAGTGCAAACTCCAAACTGGCCAAGCAAATCAAGTAATGCTCCTCCCTGGAACATGTGGGAAGTTTGCTAACTCAGCACCTGCCTCTGCAGAGGAGGAGATCTGATCTTATCAGATCAGGTTTATCCACCCAACCAATATGCTCAATCTCCTTCAGAACGAGGTTATTCCCCCCCACCTCAAACAGGGTTTACAAAGCTGCATCACCAATACTGGTACATTAGGGGCAAGTTTCAGACATGCCATCACCCCAACTTTGCCACTCTCAGGCTCTGCTGCCCTACAGTACCATACTGCAGTCGGTGTCCGACTGCACCGTCTCACATCAATGCTGACAGCGACCCGTAACAGGCTTTGACCTGCCCAGTGCCAGCTACAGGAATTTCAACCGCTCACAAAACCAGTACCGGAGAAGAGCGTACACCAGGAAGTGCTACTAGAGGTTATTATCTCATTACAAGATCTCACACTGCACTTCGATTCACTTAAGAAGATAAAAGTTATCACACGCAGCTACAGCCATTGTTTTGTACTCCTCAAGGCCAATCTTCACCTCCCGTAATCTTCTGGGGGTGGTAAGCAAATGTTATGGTTTTAATTTGAAGCCTGCTCCAACTACCAACAACAGACAAGTACTACGAAGGGTTTCATCATTTCCGGACAGATAACTGGGGTTCTCTCTTGGAAACCTGCAAACCCACCCACCAGATAACGCAAAAGTAACGTTTTGTCATTAATGTGAAGTTCACACAAATCACTTATGCGATAATCATCAGAAAGCAGTCATCCCTGGAAGGTAATTTGCTGCTCCTTCCTTGAGAAATACTAGAGATTTCATTTCTGCCTTTTATTTAATATTTGCAAGTAGCATCCAAAAACAGTGCTTCCCTCTCTCAAATTCTTTATTTCATATAATCCGGCAGACCAAGGTTTCCAAGTTCTCCTAATTCACGTGCTACCTGCACCAACACCTGCAGTGAAGTCAGCGGGTGAAACATGCCCACGTAGCACCTTTGCTATGCAGATCACAGCTGGGGAGTTTTGGGAGAAAGCTCATCCACACCGCTGAGGTAACCCTCAGAATAATTACCCTGAGACAGCACCGGTGGGTTTTCACTCGAGTCACCATCTCTGAACACCTGAAACACCGCGTAGTGGTAGGCCACACTATGTCATACGGCTTTAGCAACAGAAAGGACTGCCGAATTGCATCCTTTTGGGACACAGCATTTGATACCGTCTATTCCTACGTCAGCACCATGAGTTTTTGATCCTCCTCACTGGGGCTTATGCTGTAAAACTTCCACTGCCTCACTGCTGTGGAGTTAGTGGGTCTTTCCTCAATCTAGGGACTGCATACCTAGAAGAAGGCCTGTCTGAGCAGTGACTGGCTCTGGAACTAGGACGTTCAGGCTCAGAATACCGATAGCTCCCAGGCTCCATGTAAGCAGTGCTGGTGCTATCGTAGTGTCTGTACCGCGGGTCATACTGTCCATAGCTATCCTCCTAGAAAAAGAGATTGACATGTAAGGCAAGAGATGTCCCACCTCCAAGAATAAACCTTTAAAAGCAAAGAAATCCCCACAACTGTCATACCTCAAGAGGTGCAGATCAATAGACTACATAGCTTTCTACACCTGGGTTGGCAAGTTATATTCAAGTCTATTAACATCCTAAACTTAAGAAAAAACCATTACATCTCGACTAAAGGCAGTTCAACCACTAAGCTGGCCCCTCCACTAAACTGCCAGCAATCCTGGCAGTAGATGGGAACCAAATCTAAACACCTGGGCAGCTAAGACAGTTATAACTGCCAACTTTTTCCAAATATACCGCTGTCAGTCGACATCTGTGCCAACTGGAGTTGGTATTAGCAACCACTTTAAGTTCTTATAATGCTTGTAATGTAAGTTTTGTTAGTGCTATCTGGATTTTTCCC
>NW_010236693.1:24271-31845 GCF_000690775.1 Eurypyga helias
GAAGACGAATGCTATACTGAATGTTGATCATGACAACCGTTCAAACTCAGAATTCAAATTATTAATACATGATATAATAAAACAAAAAATTACCATGTAGTAAAGATGAGCTGTTCTGGGGTCTGCAGGAGGGTAAGGTGCCGCATACGGAGGCTGGTAAGCATCATACGGATGTCTATAGTAGTAGTACGGGTTCTGGGGTGGACCAAAGTCACCCTGAGGAGTCTGAGGCAGAGGTGGACGCTGCAGGTCTTGTGCATTTGGCACGACTGACTGACTGGCGGAGGCAGAAGGGGCCGTGGACGTCGGAGCAGCTGATGGCGGCCCAGATGCTGGCGGCTTGTCAGGACTCGGTTGGTCGTACCTTGTTGTCAGCTGTGCTGAACCCGCCTCTTGGGGACCCACAGGTTGAGGACAGTTGCTCGGCATCTGGTTCTCCCGCTGCTGAGGTGCCTGCATGGCTTTAGTCCCTGTGGGAATCTGGTAGTTCGGAGGAACTGAGGAGTGCCCAGATGATGCTTGTTGCTGCATCTGAGCTGCTTGTATTTGTGGTTGAGGTGGCAATGCTCCCTGTACAGCTCGCTCTGATACAGCTTGATGCTGTACATCTTTTGTCACCTGTTGATAGAAATGTTGGTTGTCATGCATCTCAGGACCCCCCTGACCAGCACTACCAGCTGACTGTTGTGGATAGCCTGGACCACCAGAAAGTGACTGATTATGCACCTGAACAGAATGACTTGCACTGCTTTTCTCCAACGTCCGTGATACTGTGAAGTCGAGCACTCCAGCAGCTTCTTCTTTGCTATTTGAATGATTTGCAGAATTATTAGCCTGTACTACAGAATTAACAGGGGGAACTATTACACCTGTACTTCCACTGGGGATATTCATCCCTGGAGAAATGGATGAGTTAGACCCTGGCTTGCTAGCAAATTCAGGAACAAAACCTTCCATATTAACATTCTTTTGCCCTTCTGGAGCCAAATTAAGAGGAGTTTTCATAAGCAAGTTTGCAGGCTGATTAGAAACAGTATCAGAGGAATTAACAGGGCTTTGTAATAAATTATGTTTTAACAGATTAGCATTTGGAAGTGCATTAACTAATAAAGATCCAACTTGCATCACAGGTAATGGCACGTTTTCCCCACAAATGATCCCACTGGCATGTGAAGTGTGGGGACCCATTGCAGGCTTGTCCCCAGCCCCAGAGTCCTTCATTGGCTGATTGTTTTCATTGCTGCTTAGCTGATTAGATAAAGAAATAGAAAAATTAATTGGCTGAGCCAAGTTATAGCTTTGATTAGGCTGAGCAATCAGGATAGGCTGATTTTGCAAAGACTCTGTAGGTGGAGAAGACAACAAACTTGCATAACCAGAACTTGCCTGAGATTGAAGCGCCTCCTCTTCTCCCATTTTGGGAGGATTCTCAAGATTTTCTGAAGATATATTTCCCTCCTGGGAAAGCTGTACAGCAATGTTTCCTGGTTTAATTGGCTGCTGATTAGGCAGGCCTTCTTCTGGTGGCTGAATGACTTCCACAGTTTGTTTAGCAGGTACGTACACCGCAGGAGCAGCAGGAGCTAGAAGAACATTTCCCCCAAAATTAGGTAGCTCGTTATGAGCCCATAAAGTTGTTGCTGGGCTATCACACTTCTTAACTGCTCCCTGAGCTCTTGTCGAGGACCTTCTCTCAGATACTGACTGTATATTTTCCATAACAGGACCAGAGTGCAACACATTCCCAGGTTCACCAGTGCCTGCAATAGTTTCCAGGTTATCCGGTGGCTGTTCAAGATTGCCTGGGGACGCGGCCGGCACAGCTGTGGTGGTCTTGATATTCTTTCGGATTGAGGGGTTCTCTCTTAATTCAACCACCATCTTCGCTTGGTCAATCTCTGCAGGTTTTATACCAACTCCATGGGATCTCACCGGTTCGAAAGAACTATTTGCACTTGTCTGAAATACTCCGGTAGGCTTAGGAGGACTTGGAGTTGGAGGCTGGGATAGATTGCCATGGTAGTTCTTGCCCAGGTTTAGCTCACTTGAATCGCCTCCAAGAGGAGAGGAGTCGATCTGTTTAAAGAAGCTCGCAGAAGATTCTTCATCAGGCTTCCCACTTTCTTGCTGAATAAACGTACCGACTTGCTCTTGAGGTCTTGCGGAGCTAGAAGCGCTCCTGTGGCTAATGCTGCTGTAGTTTGAAGACACACTATCTGGTCGGACAGGATGAGGTAATGAATCAGGTGCCTCCAAATTTGGTCCTCCTTCAGCACGGCTCACAACAGCATTCTTCGGAAGCATCTGACCTGGGAAGGATCCATATCTGTACAGATCAGGACCAGCCGCAGGGGATGAAGCACTGATGTTCTGTGGTTCACTCGGCAGCACTTCTTGATTCTGAACGCACTCCAGGTTCTCAACATTTTCATACTGTGACCCACCGTTCCCAGACACATCACCTATACGTGCCTTGTCCTCACCGACAAACATGGAGTGCTTAACAGCCGTGGGCTCCTGCTGACTTACAATTTTAGGGAAGTATTGGACATCCATTCCTTTTTGTACCATCTCGTTGGCTGAGCCTGTCCCAACCCTCTGAGGATGCACTGGCTGGTGATACAAATTTGGCTGACAAGCGTCAAACTCTGTTTTCTCAACCATGTAATTTTTGTCAGATGAAAGTATTTCTTCATTTTCTGCCTCATCCCCTTTGAAAAACATGGAGAGACTTCCTGAATCTCGATCTGTGGGAAGAGGCCTATTTAATGTTTCGGACGTATCTGGAGACTGGTTTTTGGGGTTACTTTCCTGAGTGGTGGGAATGACAAAACTGGAGTCGTGCAATGGTGGCTGTGGGTAAAACTGTTGCTGGTATGGTTGACTTAACCAAGCGTTAGGCATTTCTGCGTTCTGCCTAAACACATTTCCAGGCTGGATGCTGCTATTTGCAGAGCCATTTTTCCCATTCTTTTCACAACCAATGGATAAAGGTGCTTGCATATTTTGTGGAATACCTTGGTGTACAGGACCCTGCTGTAAATTCGTCTGTGGAGGAAGATGAGAAGTGCTCACAGAAGACTGAGAAATGTTATGAACATCAGTCTGAGAAGATGGATCAGGATAGGGCACAAAATTTCGAACTGGAGACTGCAGGTTACTTGGAACAGGCCTCCACTGAGACAGAGGCTGCTGAGGAGATGGAGGGAAGAGTGGTGTTGCATTGGGTCCTGAAGGAACATCGTTTGGATCTCTACTAACATCTTGTCTACCTCCAGGCTTGGACACCATTCCAGGATGCACACTGAAAGAATTTTCAACTGCTGCTCCTGTATTATAATGCAATGGTACTGCAGGCCCACGGAGTCCAAGATTTGCATTTGGATGCACTTCTGTAGTACTATTTATAACATATCCCGGGGACGGTGAAGGAACCTGAACATTAGAAAACATACTGGTATTTATTCCTGGTTGAGATACAGGAGCAGATAGAGACGTATGTGGTCCATGAGGGTTGTCCCCTGCACACGGCGGTGAAGTAAGCATAAGAGCCGGCTGCGGAAACGCCGCTGGGGAAGGACTCGGCATAACCAACGCATTGCCCGTGGATAGATTATCTAAAGGGGGACCCTGTGGAGTTTGTCTGCCAAATGCAAAAGGGTCTGTCACGGGCTGCACTGGGGCAGCTGTTGCATTTGCTCGTTTACTGAGCGAGCCGTTTCTCCAGTACATATTCCGAGCAATGCCTGCAGGAGGTGGAGCAGCCGCTCCTGCGGGAACAGTCTGTGGAGGCTGCTGCATGATGGCCTTCTAGCAGGGGTGGATGCTGGATAACAAACTAGTAGTGGATGCCGTAGACAGATTCCTTCTTCCGCCCTGTTAAGACAAAACAGACAAGTCAGCTTGCTTTCTCATGACACATGCAGCACTTCAGCAATTTTTGTATCAGAAACAAAATTATTCAAAGAACTTGCAGTGGAAAATCTCTTTTTCTCCAGAATGCATAGGAAATTTAGACATAACATTGTATTTCTAAATCCAAGTCCAGTATTAATGAAGTTTAATGCTGTGTGGTAACACTGCACATTATTTAACAACCGTTTTAACAAACAGCTCCAAGAGTCATTAGACACAATTCAGTCCTGTAAAATTCTCCAACTGTTAAAGTATCAATGGTATCACACTGTCACATTTCCCCAGTTTTGTTCCAAGCAGAAGTATGCAACATGGACAGGACTCCAACAGAACCTGCAAGCACTATGGCAAGCTCAATTTAATTATAAAGAGCTAGGAAATTACTATCTAACCCTAATTCTGTCACCAGTGATCTCCAGCTCCATCGCACTGTTGCTCGGTGTGAATGGCCCTTTTGACAGGTAAGATGAGAAGCAACCATCTCGAGAAAGAACTACTCAGATGTTATTGTCCTCCAGAGAATACAGCCCATTTTCGTTTTGATAAAAAAACATTGTGTAGGACAGTAGTGGCATTTGTTTTGAGAAAGGCAACCGGGTTTTCACCACAAATATTCTCTCTTCTAGATTAATGCAGCGGCGTAGTGAAACTGCTTTTAAGAATATAAGAGACAATCAACTCCCCCCACCTATTAATCAATGTTCTCGCTTCAACACCAGCGGGACTTTGGCAGAGTATCCAAGTTATAGCTGTATTTCAGGGTGGAAAAGGACAGAAAGATTCCAACTCTGCCAGCAAGAACTCCAGACAATGACAGTTAGGAATTTGGTAGGAAGTTCAGTAAACCAAACAAGAACACGCATTTTTCAGTTGTCTCATCCCTTAATCTGGGGAGGAAAGCAGAGTTGTTCTTTGGTACTTGTCCAGTTCAGCTCAGTGAAACTTCAGCAACACGTCACAGTCTTGTTTTCTAATCATACACCACAAATTTGGTTTATGCCACGTAGAGTGAAGTACCCACGGCAAACGTTTTATATCGCTTCTGCTTATGGAAGAGAGACAAAAGCTGTGTGATTTTTAGCTGGGTTTCCTCTTGGTTTAGTTTTTTTTAAGATTTGGCATCCTGTCAGTAATACTAATAAAATGGTAAGCCAGAAAAATCAGATGTTTGTAATCAAGCCAGAATTTTAATAGCTACAGAGAAGCCCAAATGCAAAATGCTTCTGGTTAACAAAAATAGATATTGAGTGAACACTGCCTAACTACACGTATGTCAAAGATCTAGGAGTTAAAAATCCAGTAAAAAGCATACAGATGGTACCACAGCATGATCTATACAGATTTTATTGGACATTGGTACAACCTACCCCAGGGAAAAGCCTCTTCTACTCATCACTGCAGAATTCAAGTCCTACGCATAATCCAGGTCTCTCTCAGACGGCCCAAAGTACCAATAAACAGAGACAGAGCCCCTCAGTTTCTCCCCTATATCCACATATTTCCCAACCATATCTTCAGACTTTGTAAATTCGTTTGCGTTGTGTTAAAATGGCAAACACCACCCAAAACGGACTTCGGCAGAACAGCGAGTGGGAGAAAGCTTCCTTAGCTCCGCGTGTTCCTCGCGCTTGTCTTCACCTGTCAAACACAGCTGCCCGCTGAGTTCCTACCAGGGAACACTTAAAAAAAGTGTTTCAGTGCTTTGCAGTTTCTTTTTTCCTACGATGATCCCAAGGTGAAGGTTTTTCAGCTCGCCGTGCTCACTGCCAACCACAGCCCCACGAAACCTTGCCGGAACACCCACCGCAGTTTCCACACGCTGAAGAAACCCCAGGGTGTTCAGGACATCCCCACTTACATTTCATTGCGTCCGTTACCATACTAACCTAACTGCACAAACTGCTCCCTCTCCTCTAAATAAGTGTTTTTATGCAACATACTGCGAAGTGGGGAGGGAAAAAGCTAATTAAAACATCTGCCAAGGCAGTTACCTCCTGGGAAGCAGTGACTGAACAAAATGCTGATCTCTACCCAATGCTCTGTTCTTCACAGAAACGTTTCTGAAACGCAGTTGGGCACAGCAGCCAGCTGCTTCTGCCACTTAAACAACCTCTTCCAAATTTCTAGTGTGGACTTCACTCCCCCGTCTCTTATCACATGTACACAAGGGAAAAACCTCCTCATGCTCTCCCACATTTTTGTAACGACCAGTCCCAGTAATTAGCTAATTAAAATAAGCGTAGAGTCCTGCTTTCAAGCGCTGGCTTGCCATGCCTATAACAAGATCTCTAAGGCTGCATTACAGAAGTTCAACACGAGGTATCGGATTCCTTACAGAAGGGAAGTTAATATTAACAGACTGCACACAGAGGTAAAAGAATGCAAGATTCGAAGAATTAAGCCCAAATAAACCGAAAGTGCCTGTGTCAGGTAATTTAAACAGAAACTCTCACCTCGGTGATACCAACGTTCCCTGCCCCCAATTCAGCATTAACGGAAATGCTGATTTTAAGAAATTTATTCATGAGAAATGAGCAATCCGCCTCTGCTTTATCTAGTTTGGAAATTCTTAACTTTCAGCAAGTTTATTAACAGATAACGCGGAGCGGCCTGCTGGACATTAGTCACCACAAATAACAACTGCAGGTGTTTCCAGATCTGCCAAGAAAACTTTACCAAAGGAGGGAGGGGAGGAAAAGTAAAATAATTAAAACTACTCTCCAGACAAGGCCATGAACAGATTCCACCTGACGTGCTCTACAGCCGTGATTAAAGTCCTCTATGAAAATTTATCTGCGTAATAGAATAATTTATTTGGGGAGAATTAATTTAATCCTATCTCCAAGGGACGCAGGCTAAATAAATTCCTCTTGAACAAGAATAAGTATGCCCTCAAAGCAGGCTACAGAATACTAATATTAATTCCCATGTGTGGCTATATATACATACACATTTGCACACACATGTGCATGTACACTACACACACAGATCCCTAACAACGAGGAACAGAAAAATCCGCTGCCATCCCCAAGACAAGAACAGCTGGAAAATGAGATTTGCAGCTTTAAACTCAGTATCTGGGACACTAGTTTTTCAGAGGGTTTTTTTTTTCCTTTCTACGTAGACATCTGCACACATGGGGATGACAGACTGAACGCATCCTGTATCTTCAGGACCGCTGATCGCTTCCTACCGGTTTGCTCATAAACGGCGACCATAGTTACAAAATGTTATTTGGCAAAAAGAGCTCGTTGGGAGGCAAAAGCACAAAGCTTAATGTGATTCGTAGACGGCAGCAACATAAACCACTCCTGTTTGTTTTGTAAGGGAGGCTGACTACCAGCCCGTCACGCCAGCAGGTCCCGAACACTTCCAGACAACTACTGAGTCAGCACCGGTTGCTACTCCAGTAAAGCACAGACTTGGGACACTTGACAACTCCAAAATACCGACCCTGAGTTGACAGAAGCCAAAGGAGAGACACGACAACGCGCGTCAGGGGATACTTTTGACCCCAGGGTCTCTTCTTCTCTCCCCCACGCGTGAAATATCACTGGGAACGGCTGCAGCATGTGCACCTGTCCCACCCCGGCACCCGAGGCGACCCCGAACCCCCTAAACCCTGCAGGAACGACCCCCCCGGCAGCACAGCCCCGCCG
>NW_010236694.1:0-13431 GCF_000690775.1 Eurypyga helias
CGCAGCCCGCTGGCCGCGGCACCGCTCCAGGGTGGAAAGGGAAGGTCACTTGGGCACGTTTGGCTTTCCCAATAACGCCGTGGGAGGACAGTGGGGTTTTTTGCTGTGCTACCGAATAGTGCACGATAGTGATTCTTCACACTGACCGAAAACGACTTCGGCAATTCAAACCAGAGTGTTAAATACAATTTTTTTCTAGCTGATCGGCAAAGAGAATGTCGAATTTTTGAAACACATAAAATTTTCCCCATTATTCCAACGTGATGTAAACCATGCATAGAAAAAAATAATAATTAAAAAAACTTTTCTTAGCAGAATCGGAAAATGTGGGTAAGATCAGCTGCAGTAACGAGACTAACAACATTTTACATTTTTTTGACTTCATATAGATACTGAAGTTGTTTTTTTTAGAACATCCTTTTTGTATGAAACTGTTTGTAAGAAGTAATGACGGATTTCTGCAAGTTCAACTAAAAAAAAACCTATAAAAAAATTACTCATAAAGTTTTTCTTCATTAGTTCATTTAATGTCTGCCCGGGGGCTTTGGGGCGTTTCCTATCTATGTATGCATTGATGGTAAGTATGTATAAGTCGGTTTTGGTTAAAATCAGGTCGGACTGAAAGAAAATAAATTACTGAGAATGTGAGAAAATCCTAACTCAAATTACTTATCGTATGTTACATGCCGTGTTTGTATGGTTTGAAACCTTTTTTTGTCTGTTTCTGAGAGGAAAAGAAAACAAACCTTTTTAAAATCCTGTAACATATCACATGACTTTTTCAGTGATATGAGATATGTAAAAACAGAAAAAATAGGAAATGTTTTCATTTCTTATTAAGAAGCTACAGAGGAATATTTCTTATCTCTACCACTCAGATTTTACCTAAAGACAAATAGTTCCTGCAGTGCTTACCCAAAGTATATGTAACGATCTCTTTTAATAAGTTAACATTTTGCAGAAACTCTCTGTATTTTGTAACCATAACAAACTTAATTGGAAACAATTCCACTTTACAAATCCAAGAGAAGGTATATGGAATCTATTGAGTTTGTAAAGTGAAGTTAATTTTCGTTTTCATTTGCTTCTTCATTTGTCACTTTACAGCTATTTAGTTGACTTCACAGTTATTTTGTATTTTCATAGAAATAGGGTTTCTTTGCATCTGCTTCCAAGCTTAAAGGCTCGTTTGTCAATAGCTTTATGCCACTTATAGGAAAATCTGTTTTTGGGCTAAGATTCCTTATCTGTGCAAGTCTAGTTGAAGCTGATTTCATGGATTATTAGCTACTTTAGTGGCACAGTAAATTATTCAAGTACTCTCATTCAGTCTTCTCATACTGAAAGAATTAGGTGATATTTTCAGATACAATTTTCTGTTAAAATTCTGCATGGTTTAGCACATTTACTCTGTCTGTGATTAATATGATTCCTTTTCCACGACCTCACATAGAAATATGCAGACACATAGAATCTGGTTCCTTCTGAAATTGTTTTATATGGGCTCCTGAATCTAAAACCCCCTCTGCTACCTTTAACCGGTTGTTTCCCTCCCCCACCTTGTGTACAGTGAACTATGGGATTACTAAAGTGGAAGGACAGCCTCTTCACACAGAGTTGAACAGGCCCATGGACAATTGCAACAATCTCAGGATGTCTCCGGTGAAAGGCATGCAGGAGAAGGGGGAACTGGATGAACTTGGTGATAAGTGTGACAGCAATGTCTCCAGCAGTAAGAAGAGGAGACACAGAACAACTTTCACCAGTTTGCAACTGGAGGAACTGGAGAAAGTATTCCAGAAAACTCACTACCCTGATGTCTACGTAAGAGAACAGCTAGCTCTGAGGACAGAGCTCACTGAGGCCAGAGTCCAGGTAGGAACCAAACCAGCATTTCCATGGCAAGTTGTGCATTGTAGGAACCAGTAAATAACACTCTTGGGGGTTGTACAAAAGCCCATAAAGCTAAAGTAAATACCTCGTTTTGCTTTATTTCTTTGTGGATATGAGCTGTTATGCTACAGTACTAAAATAACTTTTTTTTTTTTTTTTTAAATAGCTTGTGTTGGTGTTCTAGAAACTTATTTAAAGGATGAGAAAACAACATCAGTAGTAAAGCACTCTTGAACTCTGGTAGTCCTGTTTTACTGTCAGAATTTCAGGCAGTGAATACACGAAGTGTTAAGTAGAAAGATCCCATTAAAAAGATATGTTGCATGTAGTTCAGACTGATGATGATGCAGAACTTGGTTGCAGTGATTCTCTGTGTGTTATGGTATGAAAAGTACAATCTAAGAAGCTATCAAGTTCCTGGTTGAGATCCAAAGAGTATGCAGAGAGACTGCACATACACAGATGTGTATAAATATATGTGTGCATGTGTGTATGTATTTGGGTCTATGTAGAGCAAGGATGTAATCCTTTCATACCCGTGGTACGGAATAAGCTTAAAAATCACAAAATTGGAAAGTACATTTGCTTGCGTTTAGACTTGCCTAACTGATGGATAATGTTATTTTAATTTTTGGAATGAAACATGCTGTTGACCACAGTGCAGTATTTGAGTATAATAACTGCTTACAAAGTTGATTCATTCAGTATGTGCTCGTGCAGTAATCTCAACAATACTGATGGCTTCGGATGTGTAATGGTGAGAAAATAAACTAAATATCCAGGAAATGCAGCCCTTCCCCCGTTCAGACATGTTCCCTTAGAAAAGGGTGTGAGCTGCGTTTTGTGACTTTATCCTGGTTTTAGAGACCTTCCCCATTCTGGTAATACTCATTATTTCAACTTAGGGAATAGCAGCGCTGTTGATTCTTACAGACTGGGATTAATTTTTTTAATTTAGTGACTTGCATATGATAACAACTTCTCAACTTGTAATTAAACACATACTCACACATGTATATAAAGGAATAGATGTCAGTGCACACACATACAACTGAAGTTAAACCAGGACCACTTTCAGAAAGGAACTCAGCTAATTAATTTTATAAAGAAGTGTTCTTTTCATGTCTATTCACCAGACATCATGTTTACTGCTGTCATTGGAAAATGGAGTCCAAAATCATGTGTCAGTTACATCGATACTGTATCTGTGATGCTGATGGAATTGAGTCCAGTGTTTCTTAACCCTTCAGGCTCTTTGCAGTCCCTCTCCCTTGGAATTTGGTACAGTTTTCCAAATATGACTTCCATTCATTAAGATTTATCTTGACTTTAAAAAAACCCCCACCCTTGCATAATGTTGAAACACTGTTGCAAATTGCGTAATTCTGGAATAATGAGAACTGCTCCAAGAATAAATTAATAGTCAGATCATGGAGGCCTAAAATGTGTCAAATGACTTTTTATCACTTTTTTTTTTCCTAAAATTTAGAAGCTTCATATGGTAAAAGTATTAAAAATAAGTGAGAAAATGTGAAAACATATATGTCTGCACCAGACTTTCAGAGAATATCTATTTCTATTTAATTTAAACATTCTCTCCCTTTTCTTAAAAGATAACTGATCTTTGCATTTCTCATATGCTAAATATGAAAGGAAATGGTGTTCATTTTTATCCAGAGTAGCAACAGTATTCCATCACAAGATTAAGCAATTTGAAGGGCCTTACATCATTAGAGGCAAGCATCTGGCAATTCAAGGATAACAAGCAGCAGATTTTTACATTGCTTTGTGGAGGCAAATGGTTACTTTATCTCTGCCAAGACTGAGTTTCTAGTAAAGTGATGTAAACAGAAACATTTTGGGAGACTGTCAAAGGAAGAAAATGTGTGCTTTTTTTCTTCATTTAGTTACTATAAATTCAAGCAAATTGTTTGACTTAGTTTAGCAGAGTGATCAGCTGGATACCTTACCCACATTTCCCTTCACCGCCATTTCATCAAGATCCAATTTAATATTTGTCCTGCATACATGCAGAGAGCGCCAACCTGAACCTAATTTATCTAAGTTGTTCTCTTTCCTGCTGCATGTCAGTGAAGTAATTGGCACCCATTTTAAGGAGATTGTCAAGGTCTTTTTTCAGTGAAAGAGCCTCATTACTAAATTCCCTTAGCATGTTCTTGACGCCTCCTGTGGAGACAGGAGAATTTTTTTTCTTTTTGCTGAGCCTCAGGCATCATAAATAATACAAATTTAGAAAAAAACACCTTTAACAATATATACTCAGCAGTTATGTGCGTGGGCCTTGCTTTGATTGCCAAGTACATTTTAGAAGATTAGACATACTAAATTTAGAACAAGTCCTTGGAAATTAAAATGAGCAAAATTACGCCCTGGTTGCTTAAGTAGCATCACTGGACAGTTGAGTTCTTCAGAGATCAAGGGAAAAACTGAATGATAACATGAACAGTATTATTTTAAATATCCCAGCATAAGGGATCAGAAAATACCCCTCAAAATAGGATTAATGGACAGTATCCATATAAAAAACATTCTACTAATATATGCGCCTATCCAAATGTATTCACAACCCGTGTAGCAGGAAGACTAACCAATGCAATTGTTTCTATTTAAAAAAATAATGTTTCTTTTAGTGGTGTGACTTCTTTAAAAAGAGTTGGAATGAGTTACTCATAGTTGAACAATAAAGACTTAGTTGGATAATACATTTATAAAGGGACAGTTACCTTAACAATCCATTTAATTCATCAGGATAAGTCTTAAACAGTCCAAACTAAACTGAAAGAAGAATTTATTTATTTATTTATTTATTTATTTGGATTGCAGGACAATGACGGATATCAGTCATGGTAAGAAATGTGCATGTAATAGGTTCTGAGATAACACCTGACAAACAAAATATTACAGAACAGCCCAAAGGTTATTTAAGCGTAAAGAAAATAGTTTGTAGTTGACATAAGGCATTGTTTCGGGTCTAAATTATTTCATAGGCTAAATGTAAAGTGTCATCTTTGTTTTTCATTGTCAGAAACATAGATGTTTCCTAACAGAAATGTGAGAAAAAGAATGCTACAGTAGTTTTAAAACTGTCTGTGAACTCATGATTTTTTAATTATCTTCCTGCCCAATTAGCCTTCCTTATTGAAACATTTTCTTCAGCACAGACTACTTTTCTGGTGCCAGCTTTTCCTGCTTTTTCATTATTGCACTTGATAAAAATTATGTATACCTCTAGGAGGCAGATCATAGGCAGTCATATCAAGTCAGTGGGTATGTGAAATTAAGAGAAAGTTTATTTGCAATTTGACTGGCTGCTACTGAAAATGCTGTATTTTCCTCTACAGCAATGAACTCTGTCAAAATTAACACTGCCTGACAGTGATCCTTCCTCTGTGCTTTTTTTTTTTTCTTTTTTTGAGACACTGCAAAGGAAATAATATATACTTTTTAAACAGTCAGAAATAACTTAAGCAAGTCTGACACTGAGAAGATTCTGCAAGAAATTCATCCTCAGGCAGAGAACTTCTCTTTCTTAGATCAACAGAAATTTTCAAAACTACTGTCCAAAATCTCTTGGCTTTTTCCTAAAACTCTTTGCACAGTATGCAGTTGAGTTTACCTTGATGATTGTTTCCTTATATACTATAGGTTTGGTTCCAGAATCGAAGAGCAAAATGGAGGAAAAGAGAACGCTATGGTCAGATCCAGCAAGCTAAGAGCCATTTTGCTGCCACCTATGATATATCTGTTCTTCCAAGGACTGACAGCTACCCTCAGGTATGGTAAAGACCAAGTAGTACTTAGGTAATACATTTACCTTCTCTTCCATCCTTAGGCACACATGTGTACAGAAGATGATGAAAACTTTCCTGTGTTTAGCTTTCTGTCTTCTTTAGACACATTGGCAGGACCTGTCACTGTGAACAACAGTTCCAACATCCAATATGAATAATTAACTCTTAAAATATAAGTATTTTTTATTAAACAATCTAAGGAGCTGCGGAGTTTTACATAAGCTATGTACTGATGATGGCTGGGAATATGGTTGTGCAGTGAAGTCTTTTCTGCACATAAAATTATGTGAGTATTTGAATCACTTTTAGGTCCATACACAAATTCTGGGTTAAGTTTAAACACATTGAGATTGACAGGAATGATGTTATTTTGACCACAATAAGCCCAAGATTTCCCTTTTGGGATATTTATATTCACAAGCACAACTGTCTTAACAACTCCGGAGTTGTATGCTTTGGTAAGATGAGGAATAAACTATGTGATCTCTAGGTAACTTCCTTCTGATGTATTAAACATGCACCGTTTCTTTGTAGACCTCAGCTGACCATTGAATACAACAAGTCTTCTACTAGCATGAGACCATATTATGACCATGTACTATCAGGATTGAATGTATATGGCTGCGAGAGGGAGGCCGAGAGACAAGAAAGGTCTCTCTGACAGTAGTAGTTTGTTTAATTTATATTTTTATTTTTCAGTGCTCTGTTAGTATATAGTAAGGTATGCTGTGTAATAAGATCATAATCTGTTTCTGTTCTCCAGGCCTTTGATTTACTGCCTTGCCTCACTCTTTGCTATTGTTTTTCTGCTTGCTCGTTTTAGTACATTGAATACTTGTATTCTGAAGCTTTTGTTTTCCATGTCTCTTGCTTCCCTTTGCTTTTACCACATAACTGGGGAAAAAAAAAAAAAGAAACACCATACACAGCAAAAATCTTGTACGGGTCCCTGTGGTAGAATCCTTCCACTACTGGTGTCCTGGTGCTCTTCTACTTCATCAGGTAGCAGGGTGTCTGCCAACCTTAGGAATATACTTGTATTCTGTGTGGGCTTAGTTTGGTCAGATTCTGCCCAGGTTAAAGTGCCTTACCTCTGGGGAGGTTGCATGTTACTTGGTTTGGTGCCTGGGCCAGTACTGGTTTGCGGTGTCTGTCTGTTTTTATTTTGTAATGTAATAGTGCATTAGTCCAATTACATCAGAAACCACTGCACATTGCACTGCGTTTAAGTAGAAGGATGCAATACTTGTTTGAGACCTAAGTAGGTGGAGGTGTGCAAAAAGACCTTAAGCACTCCTAGGCAGATCCACAAAAACATAGATGCACAGCCACTCAGATCTCATTTAAGGTGTTCAAGTAACTTTTGAAGGCTTTTCTGACTTATCTATAGCATCACAACAGATGATACAAGGCATAGTACTTAAGCTTTGGGTTTTCTATCCATGACTCAATTTTCTAGACTAAAATGTGTGTCTCCAAGCTCATCTTGTATTTTTAGTAAGACTTCATCTACAAATTTTCCCAAATGACAGAAGTTTTGTTAGCATTAGGTAATGGAATAATACAAGTCATTGCTAAGCACTTAAAATGGTTGTCCTAAAATTAAGGTTTAAAAAAACCCCACTTTTAAATTATATAAAAATATCACCCATAAATGTCTATCCCCAGTGAAATATCTATTCAGTACTTTCAGATTGTTCACATGATGAGTGAATTCACTGCATTTCTATTTATAAATTTGTTAAAAATGTATCTTTCCTAGGCTGATGACACAACTAACCTTCAGGCTGGCAAAATTTTCTATCATTAATTTATATGTTCTTAAAAACAGGAGATGGAAATGGAAATGTTGGTACCATAATCTTAAATAAAACATCTCTAAAATGTGTAGTAATATAAAATGTATACTAATCCATAAGCATAAATATGCAGCACTCACCTACAACCACAAATTAACACACTGTAGGTAAACAGACAGGCACAAACACGTAATTGAGTCTGGTCACCTGCACCAAAAAGTTGTGTTGTTCCGTACTGTACTGCACTTCATGAACAGGAACAAGGAGTTAAATGAAGGTGTGAATCCACTTTATATCAGCTATTTCAGTTGAGTGCTTGTGTGCATAGTTTAGCTACATGGTAACAGCAAGGTATCTTACTTCTCAGTGAAGAAGGTGGCTACTTTGCTCTATACTGGACTATGAATAGGTATCCCAGCAGTTATCCCAGAACAGTCAATGCAGGTTCACATTCTTGCTAACCTGGTGGCAATTCTTTGTAGTTTCACATTCTTAAATTCCCACCTTCATGAAAACTGTGTCTGTATCACATACATAATATTTCCAGTGAGAATGCTTGAGACAATGAAAATTCATATTAAAAACACAATGATCACTAACATCACTACATTCAAATCTTTTGAACTAGATGTCGATTTATAAGTGCCTCACAATGGAAAATAAATACGTGGTACATGACTTGCTATAAACCCATTTTTATCCCACAGTTCAGGAAGAAAGAGATATAAGTATTGTTATTTGCATGTTTGGTTTTAGTGTTGTATATTGATTTCCCAAACAATTCCATTACTTCAGTGTAATTAATGCAAGAAAAAAAAAAGAATTTTTAAAAATTTATTTTCTTTTCCTCTCCCTCTTTTTTTTTTTTTTTTCTCCTTCTGTACAAGCACTCTTCTTGTGACACTGACATTGGTAAATATTAGACAAGCTTTGACATATTTTTGAATAAATATTTTTTTCTTGGGGATTGTGGATCACAGATCACTAGAGCTCATTTATGAAACCTTTATTACGATAGCAGAAAACAGACTCCTTGTTGCTGGCAAAAAATATAAGATGAATGTTGAAAAAGGATGAAATCAAGCTGAGATATTTACTGCTGTATGGCAGAAGGAACAGAAACAAATGTGAATTTCTGGTGTGTATTATATGAATTCGCAATCTGAAGATCTCTGTTTTGAACCCCACCACGGGTATGTTCACAAAACACATCCCACTTGCATTCCAGTCTCTTTTGCAGTCAACACAGAGTGTGAAGACCCCTGCTTAGACTCTTCACTAATTATCTTCAAGTACAAATTAACAACATGATGCTGCTATTCATTGTGTGATTGTATAAACATGAAAGTTTTTCCCATGGGGAAATGATCTTTTCACCTTATTTCAGATAGAAGGTTGGCTCTGAATCAGAGAATGGATGAGGTTGGAGTTGGAAGGAACCTCTGGAGTCTTTCTGGTCCAAACCCCTCTTTTATAATTCGGTCTGATTTTGCTATAAATGGCACATCTTCATCTTCAAAATAGTAATAAACAATTCAGTTTTTTTTTCCCCCTAAATCATAACTGTTTGCTTTGCAAATTCACTCTAACCTTAGTTATTTTTACAGTATGCTGACTTTAGGTGTTGCTTATTGTGCAAAATAGTTGCTCGACTGGTTGCCAAGACGTTCAGTATCTCCTCAACTGTCCGAATTCTGCACACATACATCTTTCATTAATTACACTGGCAACACCTGGATTGCAGAGAAGGACAGTTAGTGCAATACTCCAGGACAATCATCTGTTATTCACATGGTTTTTTTCCCTAGGCTTTAACATTAAATATATGACAATGTTAAGTTTTTGCTCAGATGAAATATTTAACTCTTAGAAATATTATGCTGAAAATCTGATTTTTCTGGGAAAATATTATACTCAATACTTCTCGTTCACTTTAGTAAAAGCTTTCATTTAATTAGTTTCAGTATTTAAGCTTCAAGTTTCTCTTACAGATGCAACACATTGTGATCTAAATAATACAAACAATAAAAAGGTTGCTTAGCCTTGTTCTTCTCTTACTTCATTAGTCTTGAATATTTTTGCCGTCCTGTGCCTAGTGGGAAGGCTATTGTTACAAAGGGTACCTGAGCTTGTCAGTTTTAATGTTTAAGTATGAGAAGTAACAAAGGACCAATAAAACCTGGGGCAAAATTTTTATCCTTTCCTTATTTACACATGAGAGTGAAATTTGATCGAAAGCCTACGCTATTACCATATAGACCTCCAGCTTTCCCCCTATGAGTTAAATTTATAAAGATATCTTTATAAATGTAAGTGCATCAGTATGTATATAAATATTAAATTTTATCCTTGAAAAGCATATTTAAGGGACAATATTTTCCCCCATCTAGGCTCTTTCCATACTTTGTATCTTTTCATCTTGCTTGTTCTTTGAGTCTAGTTCATTGCTTGTTCTTTGAGTCTAGTTCATTTATTGTCATTGCTCTTCTAAGTTCTTTTGAAAGGGTTTATCCTGTCACACCATTATACTTTCCCTCTTACTGTCATGTGTGAGATGTATTGTTTGCTTGTATTTACTTGAAAATGCAGGCAAGAGCTGGATGGGACTAAATTTAGTTTTTTCTTCTGGAAAAACCCAGCCTAATGCAGGTGGGAATCCCAAGGAGACAAAAACATTTTAAAAGTATGGGAACTGGAGTGATACAGAAGGTGTAGAAAGAAAGTAGTATGTTGAAATCTCAAAATCAGAAGGAAGAGGCTGAAGTTTACATTCCATCCACCAGACTGATACATCAAATTGTTTGTTGAACAGTGTGGCATCACACGATTTGTTTTGGCAATCAAAGAGTGTAGACGTGATATCAGTATACATGTGTTATGTACTAACTCCTTGGATCATCATTACAGTTCTGCTCTAGCCTTAGTACATATGGGTAATTCTCATTAACAATAATCAAAGTTACATGCTCCAATTAAATCTTTCATATGGCATATATTAGACACCACATGTTATATGACTTAAAAATACTTTTAACTGTAGTCGACATATAAATGACAGTTAATCACAATAGTTCATTAAGGCTATGGGTACACTGATTAAGTAGGAGTAGATGTGGTAGGCATATCTGAGCTAGCTTCAAAGAAGTTTTACTATATACTCATGCTGTCTGGCTGTGACAGCATGGAGCTCAGGCTGGGCCACCACCTGGATGGTATGTTGCTCACTGCATATGTGCTGACTGTTGCACTGCTGTGGCTGATCTTCCAACAAGAGTAACACTTCTAATCTTTTTGGGTGGTGTCTGTTCCACACAAAGTAGATTATGCACTGTGCTTTTATTTTTTCTTGGTTCTAAACCATCACTGTATGTGGTCCTCCTCGCAGTCTCAACATCGGGTTTGTCACTTTATTATATTTTTTTTTTCTTTTGGGTGCAACATGTATTTCTTTATGGCTGTGAGTGATACTAGCTGGGGCTTAATTTTAAGGCAACTCTTTTTTTTTTTTGAGATAGAAATTTATTTTTAACAGTATTTTTCAAAGTATGAAATTTTGTCTTAAACTGTATTATAAATGTGGAATATAATTAATTCCTATCAAAACTGTCACTGAGACTGTAGTAGGGAGAAGTTACAGTTTATCTACAAAACATCCCATAGAAGAATGGAAACTTGATGGCTTTTGAATCCTGCATTATTTTATACCTTAGCAATCTGGTTAAGCATGGAATCGAATGAACAGATTTTTGTTTTGTTTGCTGTATGTAAGGCCTAAATGTGGACTGAATGGGTGTATTGCATATTCTAGAGCCGTAGCATTAAGCCTTTCACTACCAAGGGCCAGCTTGCATTTTTTGGGCATATGTGGATATGGTGCTCTCTTGTATGTACCTGAACCCCATACAGTACTGATCATCTTCATTAGGTCCAATGGCTCCCACAAAATGATCACAAATTACACCAAGAAGTATTCTGTCTAGATAAAAAAGAAAAAAATACAATGAGAGTGGTAAAACCTTGGAACAAGTTGCTCATAAAAGTTATTGAATCTCTGTAGCTGGAGCTATTCAAAACTTGGCTGAACAGGGCTTGAGTAACCTGATCCAAATCAAAGTTAGTGGTGAGCAAGGGTTTGGAATCATAATCCCAGAGGTCCTTTTCAGTTTAAATCATGCTGAGAATATGTGAATCTGAAAACTTGGGAAGTACAGGCAAATCTCAGCCCATACATTGGATGTTGTTAAGAGACTCCCTGAAAAAAAAAAAAAAGCTGCAAGTGACAGACCAAATTAATTGTGCTGATGGACTAGGAACCCCGTATAGATCATGACTTGTAAACTAGCCGTTTTGAGCAGGTTAAGAGCTATTGCATTTAATCGCCCTAAAGTAGCTCTTCGTGCAAGAACAGGTTTCATGTTTTCTTAAAATGCAACTGTTGTTGCTTCACGCAAAGACAGTGACAAAATTTAACAAATCAGTCTCTTTGACATTCATGTGTTTTCTATAATTAGGTAAATTCTTAACAATTCAGTTAGTGCCAAAGTTGCCTCCCTTGCAATGCCCAGGAACATCCTGAAAAGAGAGGCAATGTGTAGTTTCTAATTACTAGAGTAATTATAACAATGTATAACATAACATAGCATAAATATATTATGCAATATAATAACAACAACAACAATAATAACATTACTTCATATCTAGAGTTCTTAAAAGAGGTTATAATTTGGTCTCCCATGTGAAGCCCTAAACACATATCCACCCAAATAGAAGCTGTATGTAGCATCTGATGGAAACTGACTCCAGTCTGGATAGGCAGGTGACTCAAACAGCATGTGTCTAAGACATTTGGTGATGGGATAACCAAGGCTGGGTAAGTGATAGCAAAACTCTCAGAAAATTGGGAGATTTGGGTTTATGTGGTTTCTCTAGGTACTGTGTAAGAAGACTGACCCACCAGCAGCTTGACATTTTAGCAGAAAAAAAGCAATGACACCAAGTGGGATGACCAATTACCTCAGCTAATTTTCTTCTGCAGTGTCAAGCTGAAGGTTATATGCTTAGGAAATGATATCATAACCATGTTAACAACCATAACTCTCCAGTTACGTTCTTGTCACAGCTATGAAATCCTACTTCTTCTTTCTGTCGTGAAGGGTGTGTGTGCATGTGTGTGTGTGTATAAAACATACAGTAGGTAAATATATTGAAGGGCTCTGGTAATTTCATGGTAACCACAAGAGCAAAGCTCAAGTTGTTTGTGATGTTAACAGAAACCAGAGATGTGCTGTATGTATAGCCTCATTCACAGTCTCTGAATTGCCTTTTATATAGTTCATGGATCACACAAGAGTTTAAGAGGAAAAATATTTTCTTTAAATTCATGTACATAATGTCCCTTTTCCTTCCAACATACCAGAAGAAAGTCTGATAATTTTGACTTATTGTAAAACATTACTGTATTTATTTTTAATACAGAAATACCTTCTGCAACTTAATTTCGCTACAAGATATTTATGTTGCAAATCCTTGCTAAGTAATGAAAATCTAATATCAAAAGTAAAGTCACTCAACCAACTAAAATGAATAGAGAATTGATATGACTGAAACATTTTTTTTGGAAATTATAACTGTCTCATGAGAGAAGATGTAACGCTTTTGCAGCATCTTGTGGCATTTCTGAAGTTAAGTTTACTAATTTAGATTCCCTCCTATAACAAAGAAACCTCGAGCACCCTTTTGAAAATTTTAGGAATGAATAGCTAGGTCACAGATTTCTTTAACAAGACATTGGTATGTTTTGGGATTTGCAGCTGAATTCTGTTCTCATTTACACCTGTGCAATCTCACTGAAGTTAAATTGAAGGAGATTTTTCTAGAATAAAAATATTCAGAAAATGTGTTGCACTAAACTTAGTTTACTGCAAACC
>NW_010236694.1:13451-52225 GCF_000690775.1 Eurypyga helias
AAAGAGTGATTTTGTGCTGCCTCCAGACCACATAAGTTATTGGGCACTTTCAAACTGAGCCTCTGGACCTTTTGAAGTCTTCCCATCATCACAGTATTACAGACAAACTCGTGCGTGTTCCTATTTAAACAGATTATTTGGGAAAATTCTTCCTATAATTATATCTGTGCAGCCTGGGCAACTGCAGCATTTGGCATAGCATTTCTTATAAAGAAATCTTAGTAAGTCAGATAAATGAGACCTTGTCACCTGCAAGTTAGCTTTGGAGATGATGAGCTCCTTCAGAATTAGCTCCTGTATTAGACGCTGCATAGGTGAATTATTCTCTCCCTGGGCAAATTAATCCTGTTGTGAAGGTTCTGAGACTAACCATTTGGCCTGGAAACACCCTCAGAAAGAATGAGGTTCTGTGTGCATGTGTTTGATTTCTTTTTTTTAATTGTTTTTTTCTGGATTCTTTTTTAGCTGTATCAGCTCCCTGTTTCAGTTCAGTAAAGAGCTGTACCAGCAAAACAAACTGAAATAGAACAGCATGGAAATAGGAATGGGTGACTTGTTTTGTAAGAAGAAAGGGAAAGAAAATCCCAACAGTTGCTTAATCTGTCACTGCTGCTGTAAGAAACATATAAGTAACCATGAAATACAATAAAGTACAATTAAAAGTTTCTACTGTTCCTCTACTGTTCCTGAACAAAAAAAGACAGATATTTTTGTGTATATGACTGGGTTTCTGAGATTCCCAGTTCATGATTGAGATAGAATGTGTGTAGCTGGGACTTTCAACAAAAGTGGAGGTATTCTCTGGATCTCACAGGCTTTCAGCTGCTATCTTCTTTAATACTCTGCTCTGTACTCTAATCACATGCTATGTGGCTCCAAACTCATTAAGTCTGAGAAGGCTGTAAGGTTTAGGAGTCTTAGTGGATGACTTCCCAGTTCTTTTACACTTAACTACGACACTTTCCAGGCCTTTCAGGGCCCCTTGTTTCCTTCTTGTCATATTCTGTAAATCTGTACTAGGATCTGAGAAACCTTCCAGGCAATAGGACACTCAAGAATCCCTGAATACTGAGCCATAAGGGATGTATTTGGAATGCTCTGTGTGGTTGAGTGGTTGAGTGCAACAAACCTTTGCAAGTAAGACAATGGTTCAAATAGGTCCAGATAAGTTATATGCTTTAATCCCCAGATAAAACACCTGTCCTCTGAAGACCAAAAAAATTGTGTCTGATTGTAAGTCAAAACTAGTTCAGGTGGGTTAATTAAGGAGTAATAAGGCAGCTGAGGATCATGTCAAGCTGCAGAGAAAGGGAGGAGGGAATGATGGCAACTGGAAAGTTCTGAAACTCTCACTAGAGTCTCTTTCCTCCTGTAGATCTCAGGAGGCCCACAAGAAGGAGGAAAAATCCTTGATATCCTTCCCCAGGCACCTTATTCACTCCATTACCTCTCAGCAGACCACCTAAGATATGCAGGAGCAGATGCCTGAGGTGTGCACAACCAGCTGTGCGTATATGTGTGTGTGGAAAGGCAAGGTGCATTCACATGAGAGGGTGTGGAAATGTGTGTGTGCCAGTATGTAGGCATGTCTGTGTGAACAAGGAGTTGGGCAGACTAAGAGTCTGGGGAGACGTATACCTTGACTTTTCTCAGCCTTCTGCAGGAAACCAAACCGGAGCTTTTACTGGTTCTTTTTTGCTGCTGGAATTGCCTAGGAGACCAAATTAGTTTGTCAGCTCCTGATGACTCTGGCTAATACAACTGTTCAAAATATAAACTTTTAAAATAGGGCTCTATTTCATCCTTGCTATCTGCACTAGATCTGAGCTAGATGAGTTCAGTGAACCATAATTTATCTCTGGCTTGTTGGTGGTTTGGTGAGTATGTGTTGTTACAAAGTAATAGGACAATGGGAAAAAAACAACTCGGCATTAGAACCATGTTTTCATTCTCTGTGTGTGTGTATATGTGTGTGTCTGTCATAATTCATTACTTCCCCTGACCTCTACTTTGGCAGAAAAAAAATCACTCAGCTAGAGAGATAACCTACATATCTTAAAGCCAAAATTCTTTTGTCTACAGATTTGGAATGTGAAGGCAAAATTAAGTTTGAAGTGGGAATTCACTTTACAGTGCTAACCAAAGAGTAATTGCAATTACCCCAACATATAGCAGAGAACAAAGACATGTGGGCTCAATACCACTGCATCAGGACAATGATATACTAAACAGACAACAGATTTTTAGGATGAAAACACATTTAACAAAGTAAAACAAAAGGAAAAGGATATAATTACTGTCTGAGAAGTTCTGTATTGTGAATGAAGGCTACACATGTCTTGTATCATGATATTTGTAAATTTATTTTTTAAAAAATCAGCATTCAGGAAAGAGATGTAAGTAAAAGTGGATAAGAAATATAAAGCTGTATATTGTATAATGGTGAGTGTGAGAAATAACCAAGGAAGTTAGAGTATGTCAGAAATTATATCCATATAGTCCTGATAGAGAGAGTTTAAAAAGACAGGACAACTGCAGAGTGAGAAGTTAAAACAAAGTTAATAGAGAAGGAACGAAAGAATGCACAGACTTAGATAATGATAGAAGCTGACTTGTGCTAGGCCTTGAGAATCTTTCCGTCTGTTCGTCTATGAACAAATAAGTGAAAAATACCTATCCATAAATAGCATCTATACATAGATGATAGGAGAAGGCCTCAGACTCAGAATGAAGCTTTAAGTGACTGCCAAGTACAGAAGGCATAACACATCAAAGCCTGAATACGTGGTTACTCCAGATCTTCAGCAGACATTGCTGGTAACCACAAAGTTTGTCTCCTAGTCTGTCATGCAACGTTTTCCAGGGACACACAGTGCAGTCAGTTAAGGCTGAGAGCTGAAACAGCAATGTCCTAAAGTATAATTTTATATAAAACCATCATGAAAAGAATTTTTATCTTAAAACCATCTTTGAAACAACATTAGGAAAAACTCTCGGATGTATTTTCAACCGCGTCTGTGTTTCATGGATTCATTTGTTTTAAAGTAATTATGCAAGTCTTCTCAATATTTAATTTTGTAAATACTTGCTCTTGCTTGAGAAATCCTGGTTTGTTTCGTTCACCCTTTTATACTGTTTCCTAACATTACACTAAGAAACAATTCTGATTAGGAGAAGCTTGTACTGTTGTACTATACTATTGTACACTCTTTTGACACCTCTTTGAAGCCAGTTTTGTGCTTCCACTGATTTTACTGACTGGCTGGGCTGATGGCATCCTGAGTTTCACTGATAAACACCCAGGACAGAGGTACAGAGTGAATGGGTAGCAGAACAAGAAATGTGATTCAGCAGCCGTTGCTCTGAAGCGAATGGTCTGGCATTTTGACCCAAGTAATGTCTTCATGGTATTTTCTAATAGGATTGCAGAGAACTACTTAAGTACATATTGCTTGTTTTAGAGGAGAACTTAATGGATGTGTTAAGTAAAGCAAACCAAGCATTGCAGAAAACAAAAGATGAACTATCTAAATTTAACCTTATTAATTTTATATATTCCAGATTCAGAACAATCTGTGGGGAGGGAATGCGGCTAGTGGATCTGTGGTTACTTCCTGCATGCTGCCACGAGATACATCCTCCTGTATGACACCTTATTCCCATTCACCCCGGACAGATTCTGGCTACACAGGCTTTTCAAACCACCAGAATCAGTTCAGCCACGTCCCCCTCAATAATTTTTTCACTGACTCTTTACTTTCTGGAGCAACCAATGGACATGCTTTTGAAACCAAGCCAGAATTCGAAAGGAGATCCTCCAGCATTGCAGTTCTACGGATGAAAGCCAAAGAGCATGCTGCCAATATTTCCTGGGCCATGTAATATAGCAGTACCCTTTCTAAATTCCCATTTTTTTCTTTCTTTTTTTTTTAATAGCAAACTGAAAACATTTTTATTTCCCATATTTAAAGGACACAACAATAAGCTGCTGTGTGTGGAATGCTAGAAATATAATATACACGATGTCTGCTTAAACAAATGCAATATAATATTTAACAATAAAACAAGAATAAACCAAATAGATTTACCATGCATCAAGCTCAACAAGCCCTATTTTTTTTTGGTTTTTATATAGAAATATGTTTTGTTGTACCAATTGATAAAATATGATTATAAAACCTGCAAAAAAGAATAAAACTATTAAGCAAATATGTCTACTCCATTGGTTTTTAACAGTCCTGTATACAAAATTAATACTTTACAAATGGATACTTCATAAGGGAACAACTCTGTAAAGGCAAATAGAATTATTATACTAAAACCATGAAGTAAATCTCTAAGCACATCATGCAGAGAAGGAAATATACGATCGTTCATGTCGTAGGTGGAATTTGTAGACCTAACTCTCCCAGTGCTGTGCTGCTGCTCTGAGCCGGCTCTGCTGTTTTGTTAAATACATGTTGAGCTCAGAGTTATATCCATGCACAACTGATGTAATGAGAATAGAAAGTACTCCTTTATTTTATGGCCCTGAGCGCATTCCTATTAAAGGTAATGAGTTGTTTGTTTGTTTGTTTGTTTTCCAAATGTATCACTAAAAGCAGGATCACAGTGTTTGATAGAGCTTCCAAAGGCATGCACAGATTATGTAAGTCAACTAATGTTTATATGAAATCTTTAAGGCTGCAGATAGTATATCCTGAAAGTTAGGTGGCTAGAAGAGAATATGGAATAGTACTGCAACACTTTCAACAAAATCCAGGTTTAGGAAAAAACCACAACAGCAAAGTCTTACTTTCAATACAGTCAGTCTTGCTAACTGTTTTTTTTGTTATGCTATGGCCAAATCGAGGAGAAAAAATGTCCAACAATGCTTGCCAGTTTCAGCCTGTAACTGATCTCAAGATGTTATGAGTACATTTCATTTAGTTTTAGTTACAGTTTGTTGATACTTTGGTATTATTTTTTTTTTCCTTCATCCTCCAGAGTGTAAGACTGGTTTGCTCCCTTTAAAATCCATAGGAAAAAACTTTTCGACTCTAGTGGCAGCAGGATTTGGCTTTCAGCTCCCAGCCTATCACAAAGGAATTAAAATGTCAGCAGACTTTCTGACATTTCTGGCGGAAAAAAAAAAATAGAGGAGAAGAAAAATACTTTACATCTGGAGAATTGCTATCTGCTTTGATTTACTTCTCCTCCCTTTCCCCTGTCACATTCCAAGCTCCTTCAGATGAGTGAAATGTCAGCCTCTTTGAAAGCAACAGTCAGTCTCCCAGGTTCATAAGGCAAACTAAATTAATTGAAATAAAGAAGGACTTGCATGGCTGTGATTAGAACAGGATACAACTCTCTGCGCACCCCCTGCTCCTTCTTGCTTTTCTCTCTGGCCATTAGTTAGAAACGGAGGGCGGATGGGGGAAGAAGGGAAGATCAGGGGAAGCACATTTCATCACAGCAATTGCAGAACTACTAGTACTCACAAAAACAAACTCACAGGAACCCCCAAATTGTCTCTGCTCCCACTCAGGAGGCTAAACTTGAAAACAAAAATGAGATGCGTCCATTCTGTAATCTTTCAGTAAAATAAACAAATATAACTTTGAAGTGAGTTAGATCAGTTGCAAATGGGAATTTTGCAGCAGATTCTTACACAGATGATTGAAAGGAAGGTTGTCCTATTTGCCACTAGTAATAAATTCAAAGTTTAACACATATGTATACTCCAATTTGTGGTTTCCTAATTTTATTCTCCTTCTAAAAATTAACTTCAACTTTGGCCTGAGGAACTGGCAAAGAGTATTCTGGTTAGAATTTATCTTTTCCTTTTTTATGGCCTGTTTAGACAGCAGTAAAATAAATGAGCCTTATAATTTAAAGCAAAAAAAGAATTTTATTATTACAGGTAAAGATACTAATTTTGTATAGGAACTTGTGCCACATGCAGAAGGATGAAAGTGGTTGAAATAAATGATTATTTTTTTTTTTAGCAGGTCAAACTGTTTCCAGCTATAAAATGTGTTTTTCTTTTTTAACTGTTTTTTTCAGTTTCCACATAATCATTTGCAAGGTATAGAATTTAGAACATGTCAAAGTAATTTCCAGATAATTTTTATTAGACCATCATTACTGGATAAAAAAACGGAAGTTTAGCTTGCAAACTTTATGCCATTTTTATTGTTGCCTCTCTTTCAGTTGACTTATTTATTTTGATAGAGAATTTGCTATTATTGTCTTGTGAAATCCATAAAAAATTCATTTTTAGAAGACTTTTTATGTCAAGAGTAAAACTAAACAATTCGTAGGAATTTTTGGCAGTGACAGAATGCCTGGGGAGAACAAACATCCAGTTTCAAAACTTCACAATATTTTTAGATGCTTGATGCCTCCAAAATAAAAGGGGAAAATAAAAGACTATGTCATCTTCCTGCTCATTTTAAGTGAAAGGTATACAATCCTAATTAATTTTTCATCCTCAGTTTTAGCAATAGAAATTATTTGTTACATGTTGTTAGCATAACTTTATGTACCAGGCAAACAGGTATTCAACCCTTCATTAAACCTGAGGTGTGATAAGTTGCAGGCCTGCATTAAGCTTGTCATGCTCTTGCATCAGCCTCGTCTCAAAGAATGAATGATAGTCTGTTGGTTGCAGGGTTTCATTTAGTTAATGAAAAAGTATCTTCATGTTAGATGTCAAGTACTACAACAGGGTCACATTCTGCCACTTTTATTTAGTACTGCTTTACTCCATGAGTAGATGCATTGATGTGAGTGAGACTACTCACATAGGCCAAATTGTGAATCACTTGTAAATGTTTATTCACAATGGCCCCATTCATGCAAAGGGCTGCTCAGCACAACATGAGTAATCGGTTCATAATCAGGCCCAGCTTAAGGTACTATTCAGCTCTGGTAAGGATGGCAGAATCTGGCCCATGCTGGCTTAAGGCCAGACTCAGAGTTTTTAACCAAGATGAGTAGCTCCTTATTCCACAAATAGTGCAAATAGAGCCAATAGGGCTATATGTAGGGTTCTTCTTTTATAAGAGAATTCTAGAAAAGAGGCATTTCAGTAATTTGAGTAAGTTTCTATTCAAGTTAAATGATTTTATTTTCCACTGGACTATTCTCCCACATTTGACGGCTTGTGTTCTTGTGCTTTGATTTTATCCACTTAATGATTTCTTAGCACCAGCAACTAATCTTTTTGCTGCTTCTTCAACATGTGGCAAATGCACTAAAGACAAAAGGAGGTGATTTACATAGCCTTCCTGCCAAGTACTTTAACTAATGTTTGAGATATGTGATCATCATGCAATGCTGAGAACTAAATTTATAGAACTTCTGGGCAAAGAGTCCCTATCCTGTTAAAAGAGAAAGTGAAATATTGTTGTAATTATTGCTGTGAAAAATTTGTGATGACATAACACTGCAGGTTTTTTTCTCCTATGATTCATCAACAATTTAAAATGTTAAGCCTCTGTTTGGACAGATGTAAATTTAACTATGAAAACTAGAAGTTCTCTTTAAGATTTGTACAGAGTCCTGTGAGTGATGTGCAACACTGCATTTGGTTGCCAAAGACCCAGCCTCCTTACTGTAAAGGTGGTCAGGAAAGTTTGACACAGCTTATTTCTACCTACGGTTTAACCTTCAGTGTTATATCACAGGAACATATCAATGATGGCATCTTTTGTTGCTGAGAATAAGATGAAATGGATCATATTTCTCACTTCACTTTTTTACTGCCATAGTATTTTACACTGTCAAGTGTTGAAAAAATCTAGTTCAATATGTCAAAAGCATTTTATTCTGACTGTGAACTTTATAGTCAGGCCCTGAAGTTTTTAATTGAATAAACACAATCAATACTGTGCTTTTAATACTGAGATACTTTATCACCATAGAAGTAAATAATTCTGTTTGCAAAGAAAAAATATTACAGTGTTCTCAAAATGACAGAGATAAATCAGTATTTTATTGATTAAATTAATTATATTAATTATTAATCAGAGTTAAGTCGGGCTGATCAGAGTTAGAACTCTTTTAAAACACTTATACTCTTAAAATGCAAAATGTTTCCAGGGGAAGTTCTTTCTGTGACAAGGCACTGATTTTTCCCCCCAGTATTCATATCTAATTAACAAGTGGTCCATTCATCTCCAGAATACACCCTTCTTATCCTTCTACAGGTATCTTTTTAGGTTTGGCTGGCACCAGAACAGTAGTAAGACATTGTGAGTTACCCAAAGCTCAGTACCCATTTATTTTATACCATTTTTGAGTAGTTGAAGTATACATCAAGTTTAAGTTTAAAGCTGCTTTGTATTGCCATTGCAACAAAAAACTGTTGTGGTACACTGAGGAATTACCTGAAATATTGGTGGTACAAGCAAACTTATCAAGTAAATGTCCAGAATGTAAAGTCATGGTAGTTGAAAGAACATATTTTAGATTTAAATTGTGTTAAATAAACTGCAGGCTGGGCGAGCACTGCATGTGAGGTGTGGGTATGAGAGAAGGAGTGTGCAGTGAATATGGGGGTATGATGGCTGGGAATGGCAGAATAATATTCTGGGAGAAGAGTCAGGGGGCAGTGCTGGAGTCAGGAGCAAACCTAAACTAAAAGTGTTCCATCTTTCCTTCCCTCTCTTGCCTAAATTCCCCCACCTAAATCTCACCAGGATGCGTGAACATAAGAATTATTTTATTACCATCTCTCCTATTGTTTTTTTTGCAAAAAAAGTATGGGTTTAAGGAGGGAAATAAAGAACCTGGAAAGTAAGTCTTGAAGTGGCAGGGCTGGTATGTGCATGATTATCACTGCCAAAAAGAAATTTAGGAAATTGAAAAGTAATTTTGGGGACAAGCATCCAGTCTCTACAATCTCTAATCATGAATTACAGGGTTTATTTCCCTCTATTTTTCATGCAGCATGAGGGCAGAGTGTTAAAGCACAGTGATAGTCAGATCAGTAAGTCTACCAAATTTCTGAAGCATGGCCATTCTTCTTAGCATCACAAATTTATGAAAGCTGATAAAGCTGTGGCATGCAAATGAAGGAACATATCACAACACTCTCACATAAGATATATTTGAGATGTTGATCTGTTTGTCAGTTGTTTCTGCTCTATTTAAATAACAGTATTAAAAATACATAGTTCCTAACCAAACCTCTTTAAATGCAGTCCACACATGAGAGGTCATTGATTTTTCAGTATGTAAAAAAAAAAACCCTGAACACGTGAGTCTTCAAAGTTCCTTCGTTTCTCAAAGAATAAGGGCTGTTTTGAAGCCTTATGCTCGGGTCAAAGCTGTGTCTTAGTTGATGCCACCCATCTTCATAACAATGTTTATTGTCATAGAAATAAACAGTAAACTAGACTAATAAACCCATCAATGTACAGGCAATATTACTGAACAAAGTAAATAATGTTATTAGCATGAAAAAGATCATTTGGAAGACTATAAGTTTTGGGGTCAGGACAAAAATCATACTTTCTGACCATCTTACGCAGTGGAACTTGACAGCTCACAAGATGCTGTCACATGAATGTTTTTCCATCCTCTAATTCTGACTACAGCAACCCTCCATAACCTAGCAGCTGGACACTTCAGATTGCACAAGATGAGGCAATGATGGTCTTTGCATACTTTAATTATTAAAAATAACTGAAACAAGCTTGATCCTCTCTGACTTACATTCCTGCAAGAGTCTCCATATACACATACCAACCACAGTTTAGTACAATCCAGCTATCATTAAGCTGGGCCAAAGTCTTCAGCTATAATCCAGTAGTTGCAACAGATTAGATTCCTGCACCCAAAATTGCTCTGTGAATGATATAGAGAGGGATGACTAAGAAGGCTAAATTTTTTTTGGTTAAAAACTAAAACTTCTTTTTTTTTTTTTTGTTTGTTAAATCCAGTCTGATTATGATTAACAAGCTGCTCATAGGTGGAATAAGGTCCTAGGTAACACTTTCACAATGTTTTTGCCCTTCCAAGAAACAAAAGGTACAGTTGAAATGAAAGCTTTGTTAAAGAGTGTCCTCAAAGAGAGACATAAGTATCTGAGTCTGTATGACTGTATTTACTCAGGTGTGTTTACTCAAATGATTTTGTTTTAATCATTAAAAATGGAAACCAGCTGAGATCTTTAACTGTGAAAATGACAATACAAAACATGTTCATTGCATTTTTCTTTCAAAGTGATATTAAGGGAACAACTCAGCTTCTAGAGAACTAAGAATGATTTTCTCATTAGTTTTTATAAACACTTAAATATATAATGAAATACATATTTACAATATGAAAAAATCTGTCAGATGTCACTTGAACACAGAGTAAATAAAATACTGAATGATTTTAGAAAAAGGTCTGGAATAGAGATCTAAGTTAGTGAGTATTATTTAGCAAATGCTTAGGCAATATATACAATGAGAAAAGAGGAAAATACACTCATTGGCTGGGAGTTTATTGAATAGTTAGAGCCAGAAAACTCAGTGTTGGCAGAGGGATGAAATTTCCTTAACTCTACTAAAAAATCTCCCTATGATCAAATCCTAATTGAACTTATTGGGAATCTTGCCAGTGACTTCACTTGGGAGCAGAATATGATCCCTAATAAATACATTATAGATTTACTATGCTAAATCAAATTGTCCTGGAACAACATTACTTAGTCTATATGAATGCTTTTTTGTTAGGTAGTCCATTCTGTTATTTTTAAACACTGAAATTTATTAAATCACTGTTTTATATCTAATTTACTGCTATAGTTTCCATGTTTGTGTCTTTTTTTATTTTTTAAAGATCATATTGACAAGGATGAACTGAGAAATGCTTTTTCTTTTTAAGAAGACCTGTTCTAAGGAGGAGTGTTAGTTTTATTTTGAAAACAGTTCTACACATATACTAAATTGCTAGTCCAGAGGCAGAGCATTAACCCTTATATAAACTAATTGGGCTAATTGTCTTTGGAATTTAGGCAAATAATGTAACTGAGATAAACAGAGAGTCACTTATATGTCCACATTTATCTACACTTCCTATTTATACTGCTAAATGCTTAAAACAACACTGCTCCATAAATTTGCCTTTTCATTCTGATTCTTTTGGCAGTGTTTCCTACATGCTGCACTTTTAAGAGTGCAGTTTGGTCTCCTCTCAAATAAATAAGAGCCATGGAAGGAAAAAACTGCAGCTACAAAGTAGTTCTAACCCATTAAATGCAGATGGCCCACAGGGGGTTTAATCATAAGAGAGAGAACACACATCATGCTGAAATATAGAGCTGTTTTCTATCACTTGTTACCATTTGAATGTCTGTCCCAGGAAAGTGAATTCAATATATCTTCCTGGCCATCAGTTGCCCTCTGAATACTCCTTCTCTCTCTGATGTAGCTAGATTTCCCTTTAGAACATACAGAGATGAATGAGCTCTTACCACACGTAGAAGTGAAAGAAAACATTTCTTTCTGCACCAGAACAGATGAGATTCATCATTAAGAGAATGGATTTGACCTTGTCAAGTGGACCAAAGCAATTTATAAACAAACTCCTACAGGGGAGGCTACTTTTGGCCAAGTACTATATTAGCAGTGTTTTACTTATGCCCACTGCTACCTTACAATAACTTCACAAACAGGCTGACTTCCTGAAATATAGGGTGCTGAGAGATATCACAGATGTACCTAGAAACACTGGGATAGCATTGGGTTACTTCCCTCCCTAGAGGCTGTGTAGAAATATGTCCACCCACCTTGCTCTCTCACTCTTTGCAAAAGCTGCTGATCACTACCCAAATTAAAACTCCATTTGATGTTTAGCATATGTGTCAAAGGCCATATTCGTACTTCAGTTTGCCATTATTACATTGTTGTTTGTGCACGCAATGCCCATACGGAAGAGAGTGTCCAGTATGGAGTTGAACAGCATCTACCTATCAGAACACTCACAGTATAATAACACAATTCAGTGCATGGTTATTCTATTTCTAGTTTTGGAAAAAGAATATGAAGGGTCAATGGTTTGTTACGAAGCTGTTTAGGCAAGCCAATACTCCCATTTCTACTGATAACTTTATTTAATAGGATTCTTAAACTGCAGGTAGGAATTTTAACTCTCCTCCTCCCAAGCCTGTGCCGCATATGGTTTTTTTTTAGTGGGAGCAGTGTTTCAATAGGTACAAAAGCACAATAGCCTCTATCTTTTTTTCCTGTCCAATAATCTTAAGAAAGTCAGAAAAATAAGGATATTCCGTGGCTCAAAGACAACCCTGTTGTGTGGTAAGGGAAGACTATGTGCCAACCCAAGGTGGGGGGATGTATGGTAAAGTGGAGGAAAAACTGAATAAATGTATAAAGCTACATTATCATTGTTAAGAAATGACTTCTAGGACATACTTCTCCATCTGTAACAACAGTAGTCATAACAGCAGAGCCAATAGTTATAATCTCCTGTCCAGGAACTGACCAAATTATTCACTCTTCGCTTGGAGTCACTTTTTCTATGGCATCAATTCAATCAAGAGGTGAAGTTACTACTTGCCTCAAAGTCTACAGTAATACACCTGTGTATAGTGATGTTTTATTGTACTTTTTGTTGATACTGCTTTAGAATTCATAGTTGGGGTTGATGACTGTGATAAGGAGATCTTCTGATAGTTAGAAGCTTTCATAGACTATATTGGGAGTCCTTCAAGCCATTAAATTTCCCAAAGCTTTCAGAAAGCACCAAACCTCTATCATTTATGAGTCCTATGTGAAGAGCCAAGAGCTTGATACATATTTTAGCTCAGGAGAAATCTACGCTGTCCAAGTCTTGCCTGCTTCATCATAGAAGCTCTTTAATGTTCAAAAAATGTGACAACAGTCTCAACCATGTTTCATTGCCAGGAGATAAGAATATTGACCCTCTTGAGGTCAGAACAATGAAAAGAATTTCCCAAGTCCTTAGAAGGCATTATATTGCGTAAATTCATAGCTGATTAGCAGATTTATGTCTTATTCATCAGTAGGTCAAGTTCTCAAGATCTTCTGTTATTAGGCTGAGAAAAGAGGAAAGGACATTTGCCTGTTTCTTATAGCTATTATTAATTATTCATGCACCTCTTTCTCCCAGTATGTGCTAGGTATTTCTGAGTCAAATATGGAGATATTAATTTCTCTAGTTTTATAATCATATCTTCACTCTGATTTCCAGAGGTGTAAGAAAGAACAGAGTCAGGACCTTGGTTCCTGGTCCCAGTATACTTACAGTGAAAATATACCGATCACAGAAAAAGGAAAAGATTGCAGCAAAGGGCAAGTGATTGAGGAGTACTGTGTAACTTATTTATCTTGACTTACATTTTTTATAAGTATGCATCTGTTTACACTCTTTAAGAGGAAGATCAGAGTTCACAGAGAATTTTTATTACCCTGGGAAGAACTTTATCTTTTTTTAAAGAAGAAAACACGGTTTATTATCTGCCTTAAATGAAACAAAACCAAATCTGTCCCTTTCTCCACTTTTGTATCAGACAGAAAGCATCCAAGATGGGGGATAGTTAGTGAAAGGTATTCTGTTATGTCTCAAAATTTCTCTAAAAGGACTAATTCATCCTGAAATTAACCCTCACATTTTTCGTCTATCTGAAAATTCATTAGGATGTTTGTAGAGGTGATATTCTGCTCTATTAAATTTGGCCCTATGAATTAATGGGGTAATCACATTTTTATTGCCCTTCAGCTTTATTGATTCTGCTAGAAACCACAGCCTAGGATAAAAAGGTGTTATTTCCTATTTATTCTGTGTGTCAATATTCAGCTGAGGGACCTTAGAAGCTGTCAGAAGCAAGAATTCTATAAACTGCAGTAGAAGACATTTTATTTATTTTAACTTCTCCACCTCCATTTCTTTTTGGCATTCAATATGCCAAAGCGTTCCTTTAACTTTCCAGTTTGAGTTTAGAACTCTTTGTTTTTTTATAAAATAGTTTCCAAAACTACATTTCTGTAGTATGTCAAAGCAAAATCAAGCATGTTATAACTCTTCAGGGCTTTACAGACCTCTGCTTTTCTTCTGTTAATATGCAAACTGGCTGCCACCTATTGTCTTGGCCTCACCAATATTTGCAAAGTTGTTCTATGGCAACTCATATGCTCCTTTTTTATAGAAATGATGGAATATTAGAGTCCTCCCATGCAATGATTTGGCTGACCTCAAAATGAGTTCTTTTATGTTGTCTTTCTTGTTTTTGTAGGATGGTATGGATTTGTTTAAAAATAATCTAGTGTCATTTGTTTTCCTGAATGTTCATCTTGTGACACTTCAAAACAGAAACTGTCCATATTTTTATGCAGAATGATTGGCACAAACAACTACATAAAATAATTTTTGTAGGTCACCAGATTTATGACTTCCTCTCAGATTCCTCACTTTTTCATTTTCACTTCCCAGTGGATATCTTCCATCCATTCTACTACCTGATTGTCATGCATTAGTTCTCTTCATTGTTATACGGATTCAGTATAAAATATATGTATACTGTATAAAATATATGCTGCAAGGTGACATTTCTTTTTTAAAATGTTATTCATATAGAACAGATTGATTTTGCGTATGTTACAGAACACAACCGATTTTCTGTTAATTTTAATAGCAATGATATATCATTTTCCTTTTTGGGGATTTTTAAGTAAAGATCCCAGCCATCACACTTCTCCTGCCTTATTGTACAGCTACATAAAGCCATATTGTTCACCCACTTTTCTAAATAAATAATACAAATACGGTTTTTCAAAGTAAAATTAGAAACCCTCCTTTCTATGCTTGACTCATTTTAATTCCTTCTTCCCTAAAAATTTTCCCAATGAGTTTTACTTTGTCTGGCCATAGGAGGTAGGAAGTGGCTTTCCAGCTCCTGGCACAAGACTTAAACTAACATCTGAAGAAGAGGAATCTTTCTTTGAAAGCATTATTAGGAGAAATGACAGAGATATCATTCAGCTTAAGGCCACCAAAGGGAATTCTGCTACACGAAGTGTTTCAAGGTAGGACTACAGTTTTTAGTCCCATGAATACTTAATGTAAGAATGTGACAGATATTGCTGGAACAGGATAAGAACATTTTCAGATGAGATTCTACATGTTAGATGATAAAAGTAATTTTCATTCATAAGCTTTTAGATTTAGACATATAAAATGGCAGCTAGATGCCTAAATCTTTCACAGTTCCTATAAGGATCTATCATAAATCCTTGACTCTGGTCCCAAATTGTTCCCTCTTTCGTCTCTTTTAAGTGATGTTGTTCTTAAGGTTCATGATTTGCAAAGAAGAAATGACCCTGCATGTCTCAAAAAAGTCCATGTTTTCCATATGTGCCTTGCATAGGTTTTAATATTTATTACCATATTTGTAAAACAATGTTAACCATGATTAAGGATATCTAGGCTGCATTTTTATATTTCAATATTCAAAGACAGCATAACACAATGTGTTGTTGATATATTCCAAATATACAGGCAAATATTTTAACTGTCATAAAATGTTTATATTTTAATTTCTTTACATATGTTTTAAACAGTATGTCAAATTCTGTGCAGAAAGTTCTCTGAAAGATATTTAAATGCAGAAATTGAAACTATGTGGGTTTTTTCATGGTAGGTGATATTTACAGTAAAGTGTTTATCATCAAAACCACCTGAATCAGCAACATTTACAAGCATTGAAGTGGGATTTGCGTTCGGTTTCAGAAATGAATCTTCATTTCTGACTTTGTCTTCCATAAAAATATATTTTTTATTTTTCAGATTTCAAAGAAGATGCAGATAAATGGTGTATGCTCTTACAAGTGCTGGGTGGAAACAGTGACCTTTTGGTCCTTGGTGCTTGCCTAGATGAGAAGATTTGGTGCATAATATTAACATAGACAAAATTTTAATGTCATAGTGCTGATTCTCAAACTCTAACATCAGCCATTGGATTTTACCTCCTTCCCCTGCTGACCACTGTGTTGTGTGTAGACATCAAGGTGTTGGCAGCAGGGGCCTCAGCGGAGGCCTGTGTGAGAGGAGGCTGGGGGCTGTCCTCTGCCAAACCCATTGCAGGACATAGTTGAGCCCATCAATGAAGCCAATGACACCTCTGAGAAAACATTTAAGAAAAGGCAAAATTGCTGGACGGAGAGAAGAAGAGGTAACAAAAAGAGTAAGAAACAGTGGAGCGGACACCAAAATGGCAAAGCTGAATCTGGAAGTGGGGGAAGAAAGTTGTTTTAATGTTTCTTGCTAGCCTTTTTTAACAGGAAAAAAAAAAAGTTAATTTTCCCCAAGTAAGGGCAGGTTTTCCCATCACAGTAATTGGCAAGTGGTGGCCATGCCTTTATCTCGACCTGCAGCTCTGCTGCTGCAGGAGGTGGGAGGTGACTGAGTAGCTGGGTGGGAGTTTCGCCCTTAGCCAAGGTTAACCCAGAACAACAACTAAATTGGTTCTGAGTCCCCACAAATTGGGTCTGGCTAAGACATGTCCATTCATCAATCTGATGCTTTCAAGTGATTAAAAATCTGCTACTGCCTGTGACAAATTTGTTCCACTTTTCAGTCCTTCCCATTGTGAAATATTTTTACATTGTTTCTCAAAATAGTTCACCAGTCTTAGTTTGCAAAAATGCCCACCGGTTTGATAAGGGAGTTCAGTCTCCCACAGACAATCTGATGACCACATCTAATACCCATGTATGCAGCATTGGATGGAAAAGAGGTTTTAAAAGTCTGAGTCAGAATCTGGAGAAAGGGCCCTTGTTATTTTGAGTTTAATGCCATATCTTTTACCTTTGTTTGCAGTATATTGGAAATCATTGGTAGCAGTTACAAGTATTTACACTGCAGAGCACTAATACATACAGAAAATAAACAGCTCCAAAAATTTACAGGGGTGAGGAAGATACTGCAGAACCAGGTCTTTGATGAGTAGGCTGCACTACTTTAAACATCCGATTAGCCATAAAGAGAAGTATAGTATTACTTCAGGAGCAGTTGAATAAAATATAGGCAAATAAGTATTATAAGGAGCAAATCATGCACTGTGAAAATATAGTGTACATGCAAGAGGGAGTACTAAGAGCCATCCCTTTTGTGGATGCTCTTTTCTACCCTATTTCCACCTGCTAAACATTTTCTATATAGCTTAACTGCTTGTGTGAGAGAACACATGTAAAGGATGTTTTCCTGGTGCATTCCCAAGTAGAAACGGGTCAAAGATGAGTTATGTATTGCTTTCCAACTCCTGTGGTGGCTAGTCCATGGAGATGTACCAATATACTGCTATTAACCTCTTCTGCAGGAAATAAGCATGACAAGATGAGGAAGCAGCAATATTCTATAGTGATATAAAAGAATATCTATGCTCAGGAAACTACCAAAATAATGGAAAGTAATAGTCTCAGATACTAAAGGAAAAGCCTAACCTCTATTTTCTACCTCCCTGCTTGTAGAGAAAGTCTAGGAAACCTGGCCTTGACTATCTGAATCTAGTTTCTGTGAACACTTTGTGAAAGTAGTAGTTTTATTCAAGCCTTCCCACTAGCTTACTAGGCAAAAAGTACATATATCTTTTTGTCTTTAAGGCATAGGAATGAAAGGTGGTTGCAAGAATGACTACTGGTATAAATTAAGGCCTCCCTAGGTTTGCAGTGGCTTACTGCAACCATCACAAAATGATTATGAGCAGTAGGGAAAAATGTAAGGTGAATTCTATGCTTTTTCTGTCTGAGTGTTCAATCATTGTCCAGATTGGGACTCATTACTCTGAATTTTTGTCAGGAGTCAGAGCATGTCTGGTTGTGCTCACCCCACATGAATCTACCCCCTCTGGATCTTTCTTTTGTAGTGTTGCCCACTCTGTTTTGTGGAGCCATGTGTAAAGATTGAGATGAGAAGCAAAGAAGGAAATAAAGAGACCATATTAAAAAAAAAAAAAATATTACATGCACAGGTCTGCACACATATAACGTATGTCACAAAAGTTATGGGAGTGAGGTGGTTAAAGACCCTAAAATCTGTATGTTCTGTGGTGAGAAAGTTCTTTCCCCCATGTACCTTAAGGGGAAGGGAAACCCCTCTGGAGAGGTCATCTGTGATGTTCATTATCTCTGAAATGCAACTATTTTATAAATCAGGTTCAAACAATGTGGAGTACACAAATGCATGCAAACCTCTGAGGGCAAGTATGTGGAAAGGTTCCTCCCTCTTCCTACTTCCTTCTCCCTCCCCACAAGCAAGGCTTGCAGATGTTTTCTTCTCCTCTTTATTCTTTTGTTCCTGTTTGGCTGTGACCCTTACTCCCAACTGATTCTTTTTCGTCAAACTTTGTTTTTTCCTGAGCCTTTGATCCTGTGCTTTGACTCTTGCAATAATGAACATGACACTATTACTTTGCTAGATTCATTTTGTGATTCCTTACCTCTCAGAATTGCCATGAACAATAATAATATACACTGCTTCTTTTGTCAGTGGCTTGCAGAAAAAGAGGGCATCACAAAACAACTACCGTCTCAACTAAGGACAGGTGAAATATAACCTTACATGTGAAGATTAAATACTTAGGATTATCCATTTTAATTATATATTTGACTATCCACTCTGCTTATATTTCTTCTGTTTCTCAGCCAAGGGAAACTAGACAAAGGCAAAAAAAGATTCTAATAGAACCAGAATTAGGAGACACACAGCAGCCAAAGGCTTGGGCTCCAGCACTGGGTCAGGAACTAGTTCCTTCTTCTCAGAAATAAATGTTGCTTTATGCCAAAACTGTATATATTCTTAACTCTTCTGATAATTTTTTTTTTCTGATTTCTGTGCCCAAGCATCTCAGCTTAATCAAGAAAAGGGGGACAACATGTATCTCTGTGTGCTTCAAGGAAACTGAATGTGTCTACACAGAAAACATTCTAATTGTTGTAGTTGACAGTTTTTGCTGTAATAATACCAGAAACCATGAATCCAGACCAACCAATCTAGACCTTATTAGGAAACTAGTAAGGTTTTCTTCCATTAAACTGTAATTCAGATACATATATTGAGTAACATACAATATAACAATAATTGTGAAAAGTACAGCTTGAGAGAAACTGCAAGCATGATTTTTCATACACCTCCTTTCAACTGCTCTAGTGATTTACCAGGATCTTAAAGTTGGTGGCTTGCCTTTGAAGTAAGGTGACTCTCTAGTCAACACAAAGCTGATCAAGGAGACCATCTCTCCTTTGCAACAACAGTGGAGGAAGTTATTTAAGGTTACTATTGTCAGCTGCACACAGAACTTCAGACTATTTTAATTTATGTCATAGGCAGGCAGGCCCCAAGCTGTGCTCAGATGATCAGAAGCAGCAGTAATAACTTGGAAACAATATTTTTTCTCAAGTCAATGTGTTAAGTACAACTCAGATGGAACAGAGGGACTCAAATGCAACTTTTGTAAATTGATTGGGTGAAATGAGCAATCTATGTGAAGAGAGATAAGGGAGAAGATAGTATCTTGGACAGTAAATCATTGATCACGGATTTATTTTCCTACTTTTTTCTTCTTAAACAAGTACCTTATTTAAAAACAAAAACCTAGTTAATAACTATTATGTGGGGTAAGAAGAAATAAGGAAAAGTATGGATAGGAGAAAAAAGTTCAATAAAGAAAAGTAAACAGAAAGAGAGGAGTATTTTTCTTTCCCTTTTGTAAAATACCTTCTCATTAAAAAAAAAAACCCTAAAATGTAAAAGCAGCACTGAAAGAAAAAAAAAAAGCCCTATAGGATCAAATCCATATGAAGAGACATACCTTTGGCAGACAGTAAATCAAAATTGCCCAAGCTGCTTCATTCTGAGACTAGTTGTCTACAAAGTTGCTTGGCATTGAACGAAACACTGGTGAGATCTATACTTTCTGAGTTCACTTCAACTAGCGGAACCACAGATAATTCTGCTACTTTGTCTCTTGACTCATTACCATGGGAAGTGACATGTCCAGCTAGCAGTGCTGGGAAAGACATCTAGTGCTTCATTCTCTACCGATTATCTTTGTGTAGTTTCATACTTGTGCTTCCCAGATATATGCAACAGAAAATAAAGTAGTGCTTGTTGCAGAGCTGCTGGCAGAAAACATTGATTTATTGACAATATAAATAAAACCCCCTGATAGTGAATTGGCTGAAAGCTGGCAGTATTGGGTAGACTTCAAGGAAGGTTTTTGCTGGGTAGTAAATTCAAGAGGCATGCATAGTGAAATCATGATGTTGAACCATTTCCATGCTATAGGAGAAACACACATATTTTTGTTGCATTTTACAGCCTAGAGTAACCAAGGTTTGGATCTAGTTCAGAACTTCCCCAAAGTTTAGAAATATTCTGAAACTTTATCTAGAAAGTGACATAAATCAAGTGGGGAAAAAAACCAATGAAAACTTTGTAAGTAAACTTCACAAAAATGGAGGCATGTTCTGGTCTGCGCTTACAGCTTTTTTTAAAGAAGAAATTTTCTAAGTACTTACACAGGCTTGTGCCAGATGGTAACTAGTCATGGTTTGACTCCTGCCAGCACATGAGCACCACACAGCCACTCACTCACTCTTCCCCACCCGTGTGGGGGAGAGAACTGTAGAAATAAAAGTGAAAAAAACTTCCAGGTTGAGATAAGAACAGTTTAATAATTGAAATAAGCCACAATATTAATAATATTAATATTATTAATGATGATGTAAAAACTTATACAAAACAAGTGATGTACAATGCAGTCACTCACCTCCTGCTGACTGATGCCCAGCCAGTTCCCAAGCAGCAGCCTCCTGGCCAACTTTCCCCTAGATTATATACTGAGCATGATGAGATGTGGTATAGAATATCCCTTTGGCCAGTTTGGGTCAGCTGTCTGGCTGTGTCCCTTCCCAGCTTCTTGTGCATCTCTAGCCCTCTCAGTTGGTAGAGCATGAAAAGTCCTTGACATGTTTAGCAACAGCAAAAACATGAGTGTGTTATCAACCTTATTCTGACACTAAATCCAAAACAAAGCAGTGTATCAGCTATTAGGAGCTAAATTAACTCTATCCCAGCTTAAACCAGGACAGTAGTCCACAGATTTATTCTTCTGTTGTACCCTAAACCCAATTTTGAAGTCTTAAATACAGGAATATAGAATAGAGTATCCTTGCAGTTTTCAGTGCTCCTTAATGGAGATATGATTATAATATATATACAGAACAGAGAAGGTTAAATCCTGACTTAGATAAAATCAAAGAAAACCCTCCCCCAAATCCTATTACGCCTGTTCTGTGTCACCTCTACTATTCTAACATACTTACATTGTTTCCCATAGGCCAAATGCAAAAGGTTTTGTATTTCTCCTCTACATAAGATGATTTGCCCTCAAGCCCTGAAATTAATTGTGGTGTTATTGCTTGCTGATTTATGACTCAATAAGCTTTGTAGTAGCCTCTTCTTTTATGGGTGGGCTTTCTTTGAACATTATCAAATATATGCTACCTCTTTCCTTTTTGGTTGGAACTTCTTTTTCAGATCCCACTAACTTTTCCTTAAGATCTACAGAACATGGACCGCATTTCATTGTTATGCTGGTTTTAGTCAGGACAGAGTAAATTTCTTCACAGTACGAGGCTGTGTTTTGGATTTGCACTGAGAAGAGGACTGATAACACTGGTGTTTTTTAAGTGGTGCTAAGAAGTGCTTGTATCAAATCAAGGACTTCTCTGATACTGTACCTGTGTTCCCAACTTTTTCGCTACAAGCAACAGGTGGGGGCACCCAATTCAGACAGCTGACCCAAACTGACCAAAGGGGTACTTCATTCCATAGAATGTCATGCTCAGTATATAAGCTGGGGGTGAGCCAGGGATCATAGTTAGTTGATTAGTGGTGGTGGATTGGTTGCTTTTCTTGGTCATGCTGTCACTTATAGGACTTGCTTGGACTCTGCTGTAATCTCTCTCTTGGGCTCTCTGGCTCCTACTCTGCTTCAGTCGCTCTCAGACACTGGCTGTCAGGCTCTCTGGCTCTGACTCTTGCTACTCAGGACCTGGCTTTACGTCAGTTGCTGGGTGGTGAGAAATTGTATAATTTGTTTTATTTTTCATTATTTTTATTACTTATTTGTATTAGTATTGTTATTATTAATAACTATCAATAATTTATACATTTCACTAGAAGGAAATAAAAATGTTTTTAACAAAAGAGAAATAGCAACGGGAACAATCTACTTATAAACGTGATAGATTCTAACTGAATCCCTAAAAGCTGCTATAACTCAGAGGTTGCAGGTTTAAGACAAACTAGTGGATGAGTTTCTATTGCCTGTATTTTTGCAATCATGTTAATCAGCACAGGTGATATTTGACTTTAAGATACACACATTTGTTTACTAAAAGAAGAAAATAAAGGAGGTGTATTGCCAAAGAATAATTAACTAATAGTTTTGTATATATTTCTAAATACCTGAAAGCACTAATGAAATCAATAATACTCCTCAGTTATTTTTTTATTAAACAATCCAACATTCTCTTCCCATTATTATCGTCATCATCTCATGCATAGCTCCAAAACCTAGGGAAGACATGATATCTCAGAGGAGAATGCTTGAAAGATGGTTGAAACATAAATTTAATTTCTTTTTCAACATGTTCATATTCCTGAGCTCTGATTGTTTATTGTACATAGTTCATGTCTGCCTCACAAACGGAGAGGAAAATAACAATTATTTATAATTAAGATCATGTTTTTCCTCTTATTATCACTCCAACTTGGGTTAGTTTTCCAAATGCTAGTATTTATATATAGGTGCCCCTAAAAAAATTGGTTGGCCTTAGTACTGATACAGTCAATGCCCTAAATATGCCATATTTGTGATGCTTATTTTTAGTAAAAATGTTACCTGTAATTGGCTTATTTTATGTAATAAGTATAACTTTTCACAGAGTTTCTTCTGTGGAACATCTTGTTTACTTAGTTTAACTTCATCGGCTTTTAGTCCACTTGTTTTTCTATTAAGAATTTAGGTATACCCATCCACATCCAAACATACACATACTACAAAAAGACAGAAACTTTCATTTTACGTACAGAAATATCCATCTTGCTAGTTGGGGAAGGGAATTCTCCCAGGAATTCATTGCAAATGCAATGTCAAGTTTACAATAAACAGAATAATTGCACTGTTTACAGGATTTATTTTATTACTATCCTGTGATTGCTGCAATTGCAAGTAAATATGCTCCTTGTCACAAACCTTTTTTGTTTTCCAAAAAGGACAGATTTGCTTCCTTTCTCTGCAATTATAATAATGGGCAATATATGTTTGTATTTAAGTTTCTTTAGCTAATGTGAGCCAGACAACCAGGCAGCTGTTGATCTTAAAGGATTATCACAAAACAAGTTCACTTAGGTTTAGATTGTAATTTATCATTTGAGACAAAATCCTGATTGTGTTTTTAAAACAGCTGCATTTTAAAAATGGCAACTCCAAAGTATATATAGTATATGAAAAATGATGTACTCTTCCATGAGAAAGAACACTAGTCCATAGTGATCATGTCTGAACACTTAGGCTATCAAGACAGACTCATGCTCATGACTCGTGCTCATGGTCAGTCATATAAGAATTTAACACAAAAGACCAGAATGTGCTGACAAGAAAGCAAATTTTCTCCTGGAACTTCTGGTTGTCTTGACTCAGCCAAATTGATTTTGCACCAACTGTGTCTAGAAAGTGGAGGTAACATTAAGGCTGGATAATGCTTGAAGGACCTCCCTAGGACCCTTGGTGGCTTTTGGACATTGGCAATATATTTTTTTTCTAAGAATCTGATTCAAATCTGAATTAATCTCTGCGCAAACGTACCATTAATGTAAATAGACATACAGTCTACTTAATGAACTGGTATACTACATTCATTTTGTAGTAAATTCTTTAGGTAGTAGTTTCTCGGGTGAGATTTATTGTTGCTTCATCCTACAGAATCAGCAGATCCTACAGTAGTACTGGAAAATTGTCTCAGGGCAGGACAGTTCCTTAGCATAGAAAGACTATGAGAGTGAAAGACAGCTGCATCCTGCCCACCTCTGTCTTTCTGGTTGAAGAGTGACAGCAAAGAAACATTCTCATCTTGTGTCAGGATCAGCTACAGTTTGACTTCCTGTTACCTTCAGTAATTAATGTAATCTGAAGCAATATGAGGGTTACAGAGGCAAAAGCCTCAGATGAGTTCACTGGAACCACACAAAGGGGTCGTGTCAGTACAGTGGTTTTTCCAAGCCCAAGAAATGAAATAAAAATGGATATAGAAGGTTCTAGTATAGTTTCAAGATGCACACAGAAGCATCTTATTTCAATTTATGTAAAAATGAGAGATTTTTAACAGTCTCTTGTCCCAGAGCAAATTTCTTACTTAAAACTTAGAAATATTTTCATGTAATCAGTTTCCCATTAAAAATATCAGGAAGAGGGTTGGCAGAATTGACAAACTTCATTTGACTTCAGCAAATACTTTAATAGAAAACCCCAAATGAATCTCAAGTAAATTAAAGAAGATTCTAAATGTCAGTATTTTGATTCCAAGTACATTTTAATAAAGAAAACATACTCATTTTAATTAAAGTCTCAAGAAGTTCAAAACACTTCAAAGGATTTATTTGTCATTAATATTCCCTAGGCTGATCCAAACCCATTTTTTGGTTGTATTTTTGCTCTATCATTCAGTAGGAAATTAAATTCTTGCTGGAATCTATTCTGACATGATCTTAACTGTTTTTAAAAGGTATGTTTCTTGTCATAAAGTGCAAATAAGTGAAGGAAAGGGGGAAACAACTCAAAAACTGGAGCCAAATTTTTAAGATTGAAATTATTAAATATACAGTATACCAAGCATTTTGTTTATAATAAAATAAAATTATTATAAACATAAATAAACATTAAATAAAATCTCTCTTCTGTACAGCAAATGAGCAATGTTCTTATTCTGCCTCTTCTATATATCCATCAATCGATGTGTCTCCAGCCTTTATAGGTGTCTGTCAGCACTTTACTCTGAAAAACCTTTACAAATAAACCATTTGGATTTTTTTGCTATTTGATAATGGGTTAAATCCTTTGGTGCTATACTAGTATACAACACAGGTCATCATTAGCAGAGGAAAGGAGTCAGCAATAAAATCAACTGGAGATTAAGCTCATTCACAAAACTTCATTCCCTGTTGAGCATAGTGTTAAACATGCTTGACCGCTTCATTCAATAGTACCGCCATTGATGGAGTCCCAAAACTCTAGTTAAGTTTTTATAAGGCTTTTCACTAGAGAACATAATTGTTATTTCCACATACCTACATTCAATTTTCAGGGATTACTTAAAGTGTGAATTCTCAGGTATTTCTTCCAGCTGTCTCCTGTCAACCCATAATCCCATATACTGAGCTCTGTCCCTGCAGGGTAGGCACTTGATCCTAGGGTCAAAGGTCCTTTAGCTCTTGAGTAATGCACCTCATTAGAAGAGGAAAGCAGAATGTCTCCAGCAATTCAGATGTCATGAGAAGTAACAGAACTATATATTTTTAATCATGTTAAACAGATTTGTTTTATTTTAAACACAATGGAAAAAAAAAAAGCTGAAAACTTTCCATTTATAACCACAGGAAGCACCAAGTGTCTGGTTTTGTTGTGCATCCTAGCACGATGCAGGAGTGTACAACTAAAGTGGGAGGAAATAAAATAATTAAAAATTTAATCATATGCAGTATCTTTATTTATTTTTTTTATAATTATATGAGCCCAGTCATAGATTAATAACTATCATTACTCATGTATTAGGACTAAAGTGAACATATTAGTTAAGCTAAATGTTGTTTTTCTTAGTACTTTATGTTAATGTCAAGTAATGCTTTTATCCTGTGCTGAAAAAATAATCACCTCATAAACCAACAGTTTTTGATTAAGCAGTGAAACTAGAACTTAAGTACAACTGAATCCCTTGCAAATGTAAGCTACTAAATTTTTTACAAAGGCTTTTTATCTGTTCAGTGTAGCCACAAACAAATTCTTTGTTTTAAAAATTGAAAATAGTTATTTGCATTGACAAGACAGTATTTTGAATGCTTGTTTTACTTTAATCTGACATCAGCAATTCTAGCTATTTGTCACCATTGCAATCTAAAGGAGCTTTACAAGGTAATTACATGAGCTAACTTGTTTGTTGAGTTTCAAATGTAATTATTCAATTATTGAGCCTCATTTATTGCAGTTAGCTAATTTACATGCTGGCATCTAAATAGCTTGAGAGAAAGAAATGTCAGCTATAAATTTACAACAATTTTTTTTTAACAAAACATTTTTATATTAATTGAATTGAGATATAGAAGTTGAAATCTTGATGTCACCAAAGCCAAAAACATTCTCCCACTGATTTCAGTGGTCTGAAGTGTCCCCAAAATTTGTTCCATCAGGTTTCTGCCTGACAAGCATTCTGTGGCTGTAGGATTTTCTGGTCTTTCCACACGTTTTCTGGAATACAGGTAAGCTTTAAACATGTGATTTTCATCAGTAGGGAGAACAACAACACAGGGATAGATGGGATGTCATGATTCCAGTTTTTATATCATGACTAAAAGTGTTTTCCTGATAATGTTTTGTCAGAAAAATCTTGTCATTTTTCTATGTGTAATTACTTTTAATGTAATTATGAAACAGAAATGTGGGACAAAGAATTTTCCTTTATTGGATTAAGTGATAAATTTGGAAAATGTCGCAAAATTCAGGCACACAATTCTTTCTTTGTCTTGCTACTGACACATTTATAACAGCAGTACTTCTATACCTTATTTAACGTCTCTCATTGTGAATAAAATCTGATTTCATGCTGCTTTAGAGATCTGTTACTAAGTATTTTTAATATTACTTTATAGCAATTAAGTCTTCAAGATTTGTTTGCAACATGTTAGGTTTGCTACCCTTATAGATAATACATACTATATTATTAGACAGGGGAATTACACAGTGAATTTTCTTTGATTTTTTATCCATTTATTGACAAGAAAAATAAAATGTCAACTTTCTTAAACAAAAAAGGAGCCATGTAATCTGGTGTTTTCCCTATCCACCCACATAGCTTTCGTTCAGCACTTCTGTTGCCAAAAGATGACTGTTAAAAGTCCCTTTTCAAGCCAAACACCAGTTCTTCATGCTGTGAAATATTTTTTCTCAGTCTTTATTTTAGAGTGTATAGCTGTGATTTTCTACCTGAGTTCACCACCTTGCTCATAAACAGTGCGTACACTGAATATTTTCTGCTAAACACTTGGCTTGCACCATTCACTTCTCGTGAACAACCTTCCACTCGTGTCTTTCTCCCAGTAACTTCTTCAAATGAAAAACAGTGAAACCTAACAGCTCAGGGAGACTAAATCATCCTGTAACAATAACACAGTTTAATTTGGGCTGTAATAGTGAGACCAAAGTTACTGGGCAACCTCATGTTTGTCTCACCAGTACGTATGATTTCAAAGTGTCATTTACTACAGCTGTAAACTCTAGCCTTCTGTTCTGTAAAAGTTGTATTAAACCCATCCTGCCCATTGAAGAAAAACAGCTACATCTGAGGTAGCTCTCACTACTGAATTGTTATGTATATTTATTTTCCTGCTGGCTATTGTTAGCTGCTATGAAACCCTTGATAAAGGAGCAAAACAGCCTTGGTGGCCCTCAAACCTCTTTGCTGCCTTACTTATCCTAACCTTCTATTTAGTTTTACAAACCAATCCACACACAAAAAGCTTGAAAATATCAGAAGAGAAACTTCTCCCAAAGTCTTTTAATGATGGTTACTGGTTACAGCTGGAGATGTAATGTTCTGTGATTAAATTACGTGTATTTGGAGAGATTTACTTGTATACTTAACAGGCCTATTTGCAAATAATCCAAAGTACTCGCTTTAGGATTACAGGATTTAGTAATGTTTTGTCTCTAATGGTGCCCGAATATAACAGTAATTTTTTACACTCCATTTCGCGAGCTTGCCACCAAATTCGTGCTGCTGTTGGTCCTGTTCCACAACCGGCATATTTTTGAAAAGTTGACAGCTAGCCACATGGCAAAAAAAATGAAGGGATGCTTGGGAACTGACAGGGCTTTTCCGTGTCTCCTGTAGTGCTGGGAGGTTAACTCTGTTTATGATGAGTGTTTCCCTTGTCTGTTTATGAAGAAGGACCAAACATTTTGCATAGCAATGGTATTCTGCTCTATTCAAGCTCACACAGGAAGAAGAAAGTATCTTCCTACGAAGGCTATAGATGCAAAAGCAGAGCAGACTTACTCTGACAGAAAAGTAGATTGGAAACATACTTGGGTTAACAGCATACTTTCTCTCCTTCAAAGATGTTGAAGGGCATACATCTCTACTTCATTTCAATTACTAGAGTAAGAAAAGGCTTACAGAGACAATAGTTAAGAAGCTATAATCTCAGTATTAATGTAAAAGCTATATATTTCATATTACTACTGTTCTGCATCTGCAGGCTTCCTCTTATGTGTCCTGTCTTATGAACAATATGTATGCTTTTGATTTAGGAACCAATAACATTTTAAACTCTAATGTTAAAAGGAGAAAAAAAGAAAATAAAAAAGAAGTGGGGAAATGATTGAATTACATAGAACATATTTTTCTTTTAAAATGCTGTAAAAGATTCAACAGTTCAAATTGCTCAGGGGTGATCACATTTCTTTCAGAAGGTGCTCTGTATCTTGAGGGCAGTGTATGTATCAAATAATGCTGATAGTTCAGCAGATGCTTTTTTTTATTGAAAGTCACAGAAAAGAGTTGCAATAAAACCTGCATTAACAGCCAGAGCTCAGACTCAGGCTACCTCGTGATTTATGCACTCTCCTTTGGTTTTGATCTTCTAATGAATGTGACTTGCCACATAATGTAGTCTTCTGGAATTTTCTCCCTCACCACTCTCATTACTATACTCTCACTGTTGATCTGATCATGCAGTTTCGTATGATTCAGGAAAAAGAAAACAGGTACTATCAGTGGACTATGCATGATTTTGTACCTTTTTTGTTGCTAGGGATCTGATTCAAAATGTAGTCAGACAATTGAGAGGACTAGTAATTTTTAAAGGGTTTTGGATCTGGCTGTGAATAACGTGCTTTTTCAGGGCATATCAATTTAGTTTATTCCTTATGCACCTAATTGTTCTTTTCAAGTGCCCTTCATCTTGACATAAAGCTAGTCACAGCAAAGAAGAAAAAAATCCACAGTTTCTCTTTTGTTCAGAATGGACAACCTTGACTTTTTTCTTAATTTTAAGGAATAAAATTATGTAGGAGCTGTCTCAGTCGAGAGGCTACAACATATGGAGAGTTATTCAAGTACTATCCATAGCTCTTATTTACATTTGAGACTCTCTATAAGTTTTTATACTTGCCTTATGAAAATAACTTGGGGTAAGAATAATTTTTCAAATGTTATTAATAGATAAAAAGTAATCCAAGGATAAATGCTTCCAGACTGCAGCTACTGTGTGTACTGTGTGGCTAGACATACATATCTCAGTGTTTTGTTTTTTCAGTCTGACTAATTGTCTTTGTCTTTAATGACTCTCCTTTAAATGTCTGCTTTATGTTTCACAAATACTTAATCATTGCTTCTCTTCATCTATTTATTGATAGAGTTTAAACACACACATATAAACCAAAGTGACATTACCTGAGGAAATGTTGGGCAGATATCTGATTTTTTCCCATCATTCAAATAAAATATTTTCTCTTAGCTGAACCTAACAAAAAGCAATCATGCCTTTGCTCCCTTCCTGTAAATACAGGAAGAAAAGACTGAAATGAAAATGTTACAGTATGCATAAAATACAGTTATAAAAGGGGACCACAGGAGAAAACACCCCTTCTCAGGACCCTATCCTAGCCTGTAGGAATTGTACCAAGCAAACTAGTGAGCCTACACTACACAAACATTACACACGTGTTAAAGACTAGGAGAATGGTGTCTCATAGATGGAAGCTCTTACCTTCTAATGAAACACCTTTGTGGATGATGTTATGTCAATGGAACAGCATGTGGCTTTTGTACATATAAAAGCAATTATGGAAGTAATATTAGAGCCTGACTTGACTTTTTCTATTGCTTTCAGGGTTTGCAGGCTCCCTAATAGCTCTAACCCAAGTCAGAATGATAGCACTTTCTTTCTTATCATTGTCTCACAATAAAACTTTCCATTCTTTTAATGGCCCGTAAGCCCTTCAGATGTGTCATTGGCTTCAAATTTATTTATGTATTTTTAAGAAATGGTAGATAGTCTGGGATATTTTAGACAGCAGCAATTAGGTTTCTGGTTATTTACTGACTTTTCCCACATGATGTGTCTTGAAACTATGGTATAGCACAAATCCAGATTTCAGAGAAACCCAAAAATGTACTATCAGAGGATGTAGCTACAAGGAGTATGTTATAATGCTAGCTTGACCATATTGGTCACTGATAACCTGCTCTATCTGTCTTGCCTCTGACATGTTAGCCGGACAGTGGAGAGATGGAACAGCTTTTAAAAACAGGAGTCATTATGAAAAGAAACAGCAGCCCAGCAGCAATGAAGTATTTTGTTGAAAAGTTCAAGAGATCATCTTTTTTTCTTCTTTTACCTGCTTTAATGTCCATTATCACAGCAAATATGGTATTTCCTTAGTGAGTTATAGAGGATGACTCAATCTTTCCACCTTTCATCAGTGCAGTGCTGTTGGTTAGGATTCTCGGAGCCCATATGGCCAGCCAAATCTCTGGGCTTGTTTCTTCCTCCTCACATTTTTGTAGTACAGGACGTGAACCCTGATCAGCTATGGCACAGTTACACTTTGTACCTATCCTCCTGATAAATCTTTAGGATGAGTTCTCCTACAAGTAGTAAAAGCTTCCTTCCTTCCATTTCCTTGTAAACAGCTTTGAAAATGTTGAGTTCATTAATATAAAATTAATCCGATTTATGTACTCTATATTATTAATTATATTATACTGTATGTGGTCTATATGCTCATATATGCACATATGTATATATTCAGTTAAGAAGGATTAGTATAATTTGTTTATGAATATACAAGAAGTATCAATTTTTTAAATACTTTGTGAGCAAGATGATGTATAGATCTTTGCACATGGCAGACTTCACTGCCTAAGAAATTGTAAGCTTCTTTGGCACAAATACTTATGAAAGTGCATTTAACCTCTAGTGCTCTAAAGAGACAGAAACATAGTCCAAATCCATTGTTTTATTGAAAATGTTCATATTGGTAGTTCACGTCATACTTTCTGGCTACTGACTAGATGAAGTGGGAATTTGAAACAGCAGAGTAACTCTCTCTATACTTTAGAGCTTAGCATAAAAACCTGGATTGGAAGGAAAGGGGAAATGTTTCCAGAAAAATTAAATATGGTATACATGATCACTACTGACCACTCATTCATATCATGCTGATTTTTTAAGTGGTTCTCCCTTTTCGTTAGGCAATAAAACCACTCCATGTGTAAAAGGAGTATAACCTTCCCTTTCAGGGAGAAAAGTCCTCTATGAATAATAAATTTTACCTCTTCCCAGACTTAATTTCAAATTCTTCCTTCCTTCTTCAAATGATATTGAACTTAAGTACAATTTGTGGTGGCCTGTGGCATTCATACTTATCTGAATATGATTCCAGCTCTGCTATTTTGCTTTCATAGCTTTCTTAGCTCATCTTGTGAACAGAACATGACACTTGGCGGCAGTGGTTTCTATTAGTTCAGATGTATTTGGTTTAATTCCTTATCCTTCTGGTTTGAAAGCTATTGCTTTCACAGTAGATGGAAGTTTTCTGAAAAATGAGTGTTAGCTCCTAAAAGCCATAATTACAGCCTTATAATATCCCTAGATGTGGCAAATACCAGACACAGCTACTGTGACATAGCATTTATGATGCCACTTTCTTTATCAGAAGCATGAACATTCATATGTTAATATGTAATACTAATCACAGCTAAGGTCCCTGGTCTAGCCACTCCCAAAGGCCTGGGGATGCCCAGGAAGTCCTCATAAGCTAAATATAAGAAGTTCAAGAATGCAGACCAAATGGTACTTCTTGTGCCCTTATATAAACTATAGCAATTTCCCTGCCATAGCCAATCATCTCTGCCATTTTTATCTGTGGTCTCACAAAGACCTCAATAAGGTCTTAATAATGGTGTGAGTATTGCGTAGCAGCTTTTACAGGCTCGCTGTGCTGCATTTCGTTCTTAGTATGAGCTCTGTTTGCTTAAGGACTGCCTACTCATGAACATTAACCATTTGTGATCACAAAACATCCTCCCCCAAAATGTGTGTCTAAAATTAAACTACAGATGGTGTTCACAGAGGTTAACCTTAGCCTGGGGTGCCAAATCCCCTTAGGATCTCTTCACAGTCAATGGAAAAAGGAAATGTCTCCTTTAATGCAGTATTCCTCAATCTGTGTTCTGGGAACCAGTAGTGATCTGGAAGACATCTGATGGTAGTTCATGAAAACGTTGGAAACACTTAACCTTCCCCTGCAGAAAACACCTCCAAACTATATACAGAAATTCCTACGTATGCACACAAGCAAACAATCAATTTGGGAGATTTTAAAAGTAATAAACAAACCTTGAAAGGGCATTTGGCTGTAAATGGAAACCATTATGATAACACTTCATAACACAGTACTTCAATTTTTGTTTTTTTTAAATGAAGTTTTGGTAGAATTTCAGTTAGAAAAAGACAAGAACTAAAGCTTAATTTGGAGTCTTTCTTTCCAAGGTGAATACACAAAATTGTGAAGGAGATGCACTTGTCTTGGATAAGAGTTGGTTCTTATAAAAGACCTTATAACTTGATATAGCAAATTGTGAAAACTGGTGTCCATGGGGTGGTACATCCAGCATGGTACACTCAATGGTCATTTCTTGAGAGCTTATCCTTTGCATAGTTAACATTATATCCTGTATTCCCAAAAGATGGTTTAAAGACTATATGGGAAAAAAAAAATCTACAAATTCACCTTACACTGAGTGACTGGAGTCTTTACTTTTTGAAATAAACCTGATGATGTCAGTTTTCAATGCAAAGAGTTAAAATCAGAAGCATTCTTGAAGTCAAATAGACTTATGTCACATAAAAGTATTCTAAATTGCAGCTAGTAACTAATAAGTTAACATTTTCATTTGTTATTTTATCTGACTAAAGATCTTGTTAATTACAACAGCTTTATGGTTATTTGTATCAAGTAACATTCATTCCCATGTGGAAGGCACCATAAGGATTTCTGCCCAACAGATGGGCTGCTCATGCTTTTAATTCCTTTTGGAAATATTAGCTTTGTTGTGTATGAAACAAAAGAAACCGTTGTGAAGGTCTTGTTGAGCAACATCTTTCTATTGTGAATTGCACCAGGGCACAAATCTGATGCCTCTAGACCCACTTACTTCACACTCTAGACCCACTTACAGCAAATTCTGATAATCTGTACTATGATTATAAATCACATCATAGTTAAGAGTTTGTTTCCAAGCAATCTGTGAATTGCTTCCATCCCAAAAGTTGCTCCTTGGAACATTTGTTTCTCTTCATTTGAACTATGACAATTCTTCTCATGAAGTCTATTTCTTATGTCTCAGGAGATCTCCCACCATAAGCATTCTGAATATTCATTGTTCCAGGAAAAAATACTAGACAGGACGATCTGTGTTTGAACAAAATAGTATCTCATAGAAGGCTTGACTACTCCAAACCTCTACATTTTCTTAAAGATGGGAAAAGTACTTAAATAAGGGACTAAACATCAGTTCTAAGCAACAGAGAACTGGTGATATAATAAGTTTAGGAACCTTTTGCATGCTAACTTGAAGGAACTGTGCTGTCTGACCAGAACTTTTAGGCTACAAATAAATCTAAACAGGGTAGCATACAAATCACATCCTAGGACACCTGATTTTCCAGATTGTTTACATTTTGAAGTACCATGTGACTGCTCTGGTGAGACGCCACCTGGAGTACTGCATCCAGCTGTGGAACCCCCAATATCAGAAGGATATTGATCACTTGGAGCGAGTCCAGAGGAGGGCCACGAAGAGGATCAGAGGGCTGGAGCACCTCTCCTATGACGAAAGGCTGCGAGAACTGGGCTTGTTCAGCCTGGAGAAGAGGAGGCTCCGAGGAGACCTCATTGCAGCTTTCCAGTATCTGAAGGGGGCCTACAAGGGTACTGGGAGAGGACTTTTTACAAGGGCCTGTAGTGATAGGACAAGGGGTAATGGGTATAAATTGAAATCAGGGAGGTTTAGATTAGATGTCAGGAAGAAATTCTTCACAGAGAGGGTGGTGGAAGGTGTCCCTGCCCATGGCAGGGGGGTTGGAACTAGATGATCTTTAAGGTCCCTTCCAACCCAAACCATTCTATGATTCTATGATTCTAATTAGACAGCAGTTTCAGAAAAGCCATTTCAGGAGAACTAGGGAGTAAGTGAGGGCAGTGGCTTCACAACTGACGCTTGCCCTAGCATGGTGGTGTTGTTAGCTTGAGAATGCACCAGGACCAAGGAATTGTATATGCTTTTCCACTGTCTACATGTCACTACAAAAAAAAAAACCTAGATACGAAATTTAGATTTGTTAAGTCCCATTGTATTTCTATTCAGGAGGTGTTTAAATGTTTTATTTCTGCCTAGGTTTCTGAGAAGAAAGGCCCTGACATTCTTCTATCTATCCAAAACTAGATAATCCTGGAGGTGGTGAAAAGGTAGCCCTTTCAGAAAAGAACAGAAAGTTGAGAACTGAGAATTGGTTTTTGAAGGATTGATCAAAACCAATTATTTTCTTTATATGATTTCCTTAATGTGATTACGCCCATTTGTGAACTGAATATGAAACCACAATAATTTTAATGAACTTGTATTTAAGTCATGAGGGAAAAATCAAATATAACCTCATGTAGTTTCTTTGTATGATTTACAACAAACTTACACTTCTGGAAAAAATAATCAAATGGTTATGAGTAGATATATATAACAGAAATGCATGTGGAACAAAGTTCCATCTTTTTATGTGAATGTGAATACTTGATTTTTTTTTTTTTTTTGGATCTTACCAAAAGCTAGCAAAAGAATGAAAATGCCATCTGACAAATGACTTCTGAAATTGTTCTGACTAAGAACAAACTATCCACATTTCTATATACTCCACAAGCAAAATGCTAGGAGGTATGCAGGTAAATATAGGTAAATGCAGGTAAATCTTTTTTTCATTCAGTCTGAATGTTTTATTTTAATGTGTCCTGTATGGTTCATCACAGCATGGAAAGTTTCAACATGAAGACCACTGTAACAGGAAAAAAAAAGTTTCTGAAATAATGGTCTAGAATATTTTGACCAAACTTTTAAATATTTCTTTCTTGTTTGTGATATGCATTTTCTACAAAATTAACACTGTTCTGTGAAGCATTTTTATTCCAAAAATATATTGTTTTAATGTGAAAAGATCTAGTATTTTTAAAATCCCTTCTTAACTTATGGCTTTTTAGTTAGAAATAGTATTTTTCTCAAAGATATTACAATTTATATCTACAGAGTAATCTTTACTCTGACCAAAAACTGCCTTCTAAATAAGAATTTGCTTCCAAGCACACTGAACACAGCTGCTGGAATAACGAGCTGGTATGGAAAAGAGGGTTATTATCAGAGAAATGAGATGAAAAGACATTATAGATTCACCTACGTGACACAGTGCAGTGCTGTGTAGAAATATGTGATTTAGTTCTCAATGAGAAGCAGGGAGATGAAAAAACGTTTCTTTGAAAAATTCCCAACTGGTTCTACAATGAAGTCAAACAGTTCACTTATCATAATGCTATTATAGTACCCCCTTCTAAATGAAGATTTATAGCAACATGTTGCATTTGTTCCTAAATATAAAGATTTCTATTTAATAAGCTTACTGTGAATTATATCCTCAATGCAACAATTTTCCCCATCTCTTGCAAAAATATCTCTTTTTATTGGCTTTTAGTTGTAATCAAGGGCAATGTCTCTCTTGCAGACTGCATGCATTTTTCACAAACATGTCAACATACACTCCTTGAAGAGGACATTGTTTACTTTGGATAAACCTGCCTTATAAAGGATAAAACCATTCTTTGTGAACATTTATGAAGAACAGGAGTGAGTGTGCTACTTATGAAATGTTTCGTTATACAGTATGTGGTCTCCATTATATAAATAATTCTTTCCCCCTCATCTACTTCTCTGTGGGAATATTGAATAAATAATTAAAGGGAAAAAAAAGAGTAGGAAGAAATAAGTATAAACAACTTGAAAGATGATTCATAAGTTGAGTTATGTTAATTGTGTTTCCTACTGAAACATCAAAGTACATTTGGTAACACAAAATACATGCACCTTTCCAAGATTTTATATTTTGGCTCTCTAGGGTGGTGATAATTATACACAATAACTTCATGGAAAATATCCCAAAAGCTTTGTTTAGTGTTTATTTTCACAGAGCAAGACACGACTTACAATCTCTTTTTTAAAAGGGTTAGTTCTTTGCTCTTGTTATGGAAGTCTGGAGAGGGACATTGCTGAGTCCACAGAATATAAAAGTGCTTATCACAGTCACGTAACTTTTCTATATGCTGCCTTTATGAAGCTTGTCATCCACAACAGAGAGAAAAAAACCCCAAACCCCTAAACCACCAAAAAACCAGAAGTGGTAGAACACTAATAACAATGACTGCTCTTTGGCTACTCTCTTTGAGAGTTATTACATACCAAAATAATTGGTTTCTATTTATATTTCAGTAACATCTGGAGGCCCTGATCAGAGATTCAGGGTAATATTTGCTAAAGTGAGTAAATAATGCAGCAGCTACAGTCATAAAGGAATGAAGGCAACAATTTCCCATTTTATGTCCATAACGCTGAATTTCAGGTACTTGAAGGCTAGCTCAAATGTTTTGTTGCACTGGTAGACCATGGTTGCCTGTATTTCTGCTGCTGAATGTTTGCAGAACTTCCATAGCCTTGCCAACATGAAGGTGATAATACACACATAGCTACACCAGGAGTCATGATATGGCCTTTCTACCACCCATAGATCCTTGTGGGCCTGCTCTAGAAGACGGTTCTTACCAAATAAGAGGAGCACTTCTATAAAATCTAGAACCAAGACTGAGAGAGCAACATCCTCCTCCGCTCTCCTTTGAGAGCTGCAAAACAGTGAAAGAGGCTAAAGGCAATAGACACCGATATCAATAAATCAATCCTCATATAATTATATTTTTCTGAAGATAATTTGAGTTACAGAAGCCTATGAAAAATCATCAACAGAATGGAATAATATGCTTTTTTTTTTTGCACCACTTTTCTGTGTTGCTTCCTCACTCATAGAATGAACCTGGTTGGCATTTGCTGCGACTGGGTGGAAAAAGAAAGACTGAAATATTCTGAGATTTTAACCATTGGTTTTTTTCTACCTGAAGACATCTCCAGAAAGTGAATTTCCAAGACATGGAAGGAGGGAGAATGCCAGTAACCACCCACCTGAGTTGTAGAGCATCCGTTAATGTTCATGGTCTAACACTATGTGGTTTAGAGCAAGTTCTTGATATGTGTTGTGTCTGTTGTGTGGCATAGAGTTCTCCAGAAATAGCTGTTGATGAATATTAAATGAGAGCAAAATTGTTTTAGTGGGAGTATTTTAAAGGCTGACAAACTCACTTGCTGAGCCAGGGTGAAATAATGTACTAAGGAAGACATAACGGCTTCACATAGTCTGTGTTTTTCTCTAGACTATTAAGTCTCAAAAAGTGCACAAACCTGTCTCTTCAAAATTTCTCTAACCTTTAGGACTACTGTCTATTCTGAGATCTTGTTCATGCTTTATGGCTTAAATCTAAATTTAAGAATGACATTGCTGAGAAATGCATTATAAGACATAGTTTCTCTTTAAAAAAATACTGTTAATTTGCTAAATTGTGCAATTCCTAGATGCTCAGAACTACTTCTGGCAAGAGTATTGCTTTAAAGAAGGATTAATGGATTAATTTGTTTTAGTAGAAATTGGCCAAGGTAGTTATTTTCTCACTGAATAACAAAAGACGTGTATTATCAACACTGATTTTAGACACACCTATTCAGAATAATCTATCTTCTACTAGCTAAAACTATGGTATTCAAAATGATTATGCATGCATAAAATAAAAATTAACATTGTGAATGTTAAAAATTAACATCTTTCAGTTGTTTTCCCCACTGATCAAGTTTAAAAGGTGATTTGCTTGTTCAATTGAAGCAGTCTAAAGAAGGCAGTTTCACAAGTAACAGATTGTTTTGTTTAAACTTAGTATACATTTTAGTTGCTTGATCTTCTCTTCTTTAATGCACCCAGTATCATCATCAGGATACATGAGAGATGCCACATACTATACATATTGAGACTGGCTGCTGTGGAAGGATTACCAGCCTAACTCTGGCACAAAAACCCTTTTAGCATTTGCTGACTGCAGCACTAAAGCCACAAACCACTGGCAATGACAAGGAAATTATGAGCTGGTTAGCAACACAAAATTGTTAAATCTTGCTATGGGGCCTTGATAAATTCTCTTGCAGTTCAATTGAAACCTTAGATATTTTCATCAAATTTTCTCTATTTTTTTTCCTCCCAGATTTTCACCTATCATAGAATCATAGAATGGT
>NW_010236695.1:0-3336 GCF_000690775.1 Eurypyga helias
TTTCTGCCATGGGCTCCGGCCCCATCGACCCCAAGGAGCTCCTGAAGGGCCTGGACTGCTTCCTGGGCCGTGATGGCGAGGTCAAGAGCGTGGAGGGCATCACCAAAATCTTCAAGTGAGTCCCCAAAACGCCCCTTCCCGGAGTCACGTGACCCTGGGGTAGGGGCTAAAACCCTGCGTTCTCGTTAATTAGCTTAATGAAGGACTCGCAGAAGATGGTGAGTCGCTGCATCTACCTGAACATCCTGCTGCAGACGCGGGCGCAGGACATCCTGGTGAAGTAAGAGCCTGGGCCGAGGAGGGGAGGCAGAGAGTTTGGGGGGAGTTCACCCCCGTTTTGGCCAGATCCTGAGGGATTTTCCCCTCTTGTCCCCCAGGTTTATCCGCATCGGAGGTTACAAGCTGCTCAACACCTGGCTCACCGGTTCCAAAGCCTCCAACAATGTCCCGTTCCTGCAGCAGATCCTCCTCACCCTGCAGCACCTGCCCCTCACTGTCGACCACCTCAAACAGGTTGGGGTGGCTTCTGGGTCCCCTCAGATGGTGTTGGGGTCCCCCAGGATGGCCTTTGGGTCCCCTCAGATGATTTTGGGATCCCCCAGGGTGGCCTTGGGGTCCTCTCAGTTGATGTTGGGGTCCGCTCAGGTGTTTTTTGGGTCCCCCAGGGTGGCTTCTGTGTCCCCTCAGATGATTTTGGGGTCCCCTAGGGTGGCCTTTGGGTCCCCTCAGATGATTTTGGGGTCCCCCAGGATGGTTTTGGGGTCCTCTCAGGTGATGTTTGGGTCTCCGTTAGGTTGCTTTTGGGGTCCTTTCAGATGTTGTATAGGTCACGCCGGGGTAGCCTTTGGGTCCCCTCAGATGATTTTGGGATCCCCCAGGGTGGCTTTTGGGTCCCCTCAGATGATTTTGGGGTCCCCCGGGATGGTTTTGGTGTCCTCTCATTTGATGTTGAGGTCCGCTCAGATGTTTTTTGGGTCCCCCAGGATGGCTTTTAGGTCCCCTCAGATGATTTTTGGGGTCCCCTGGAGTGGTTCTGGGGTCTTCAGATGATGTTGGGGTCCTTTCAGCTGTTGTACAGGTCGCCTCGGTGTGGCTTTTGGATCCTCTCAGTTGATTTTTGGGGTCCTCTCAGATGCTGTTTGGGACCCCCAGAATAGATTTTGGGTCCCCTCAGATGATTTTGGGGACGCTTGAATGGCTTTGGGTGCTCTCGGTTGATGTTGGGGTCTGTTCAGATGTTTTTTGGGTCCCCCGGAGTGGCTTCTGGGCCCCCTCAGATGGTTTTGGGGTCCTCTCAGATGACGTTTGGGTCTCTGCGGGTTGCTTTTGGGGTCCTTTCAGATGTTGTATAGGTCACCCCCGGGGTGGCTTTTGGGATCCCCAGGGTGAATTTTGGGTCCTCTAAGATGATGTTGGGGTCCCCCTGGATGGTTTTGGGGTGCTCTCAGTTGATGTTTGGGTCTCTGCAGGTTGTTTTTGTGTCCTCTCAGATGATTTTTTGCCACCCTCAGGGTGATTTTTGGGTCCTTCCTGGTGGCATTTTTGGGGTCCTCTCAGATGTTGTTTGGGACCCCCAGGATGGCTTTTGGGTCCCCCTCAGATGATTTTTTGCCCCTCCCTCCCCCCACTGTCAACCACCTCAAACAGGTTGGGGTGGTCTCTGGGTGGCTTTTGGTCCCCTCAGTTGATTTTTGGGTCCCCTAGGATGGCTTTTGGGTCCCATCAGATGATTTTTGGGGTCCCCTGGAGTGGTTTTGGGGTCCTCAGATGATTTTGGGGTCCTTCCAGCTGTTGTATAGGTCACCCCTGGGTGGCTTTTGGGTCCCCTCAGTTGATTTTTAGGTTCCGCCAAGGTGGCTTTCGGGTCCTCTAAGATGGTTTTGGGGTCCTCAGTTGATGTTTGGGTCTCCACAGGTTGATTTTTGGGGTCCCCCAGTATGGTTTTGGGGTGCTCTCAGATGATGTTGGGGTCTCCGTAGGTTGCTTTTGGGGTCCTTTCAGCTGTTGTGTAGGTCACCCCAGGGTGACTTACGTCCTCTCAGTTGATTTTTGGGGTCCTCTCAGATGTTTGGGACCCCCAGGATAGATTTTGGGTCATGTCACATGATTTTGGGGACCCTTGGTATGGTTTTGGGGTCCTCTCAGTTGATGTTGGGGTCTGTTCGGATATTTTTTGGGTCCCCTGGGGTGGCTTTGGGTCCCCTCAGATGGTTTTGGGGTCCCCGGGGTGGCTTTTGGGGACCCTTACGATGGTTTTGGGGTCCCCTCGTGATTTCTGGGCCCCTCTGCAGTGCTTTTGTGTCCTCTCGGATGATTTTGGGGTCCCCTCAAGTGTTTTTTGGGTCCCCTCAGATGGCTTGTGGGTCCTCCAGGGTGATTTTTGTGTCCCCTTGGATGATTTTGGGGTCTCCCAGGGTGGTTTTGTATCCTCTCAGATGATTTTGGGGTACATTCAGATGATTTGTGGGTCCCCTGGGGTGGTTTTGTGTCCCCTTGGATGATTTTGGGGTCCACCAGGGTGGTTGTTGTGTCCTTTCGGGTGATTCTGGCATCCCCCAGGGTGTTTTTGGGTCCCCTTAGATGATGTGTGGGTCCCTCAGGGTATTTTTGTGTTCTCTCAGAATATTCTTGGATCTTCCCGGGTAGCTTTGGGGTCCCCATGATGATTTTGGGTCCCCCGGGCTGGTTCTGGGGTCTGCTCAGATGTTTTTTGGGTCTGCCAGGATGGCTTTTGGGTCCCCTCGGATGATTTTTGGGGTCCCCCAGGCTGCTTTTGTGTCCCCTCGGATGATTTTTGGGGTCCCCCGGCTGCTTTTGTGTCCCCTCAGATGATTTTTGGGGTCCACCGGGCTGCTTTTCTGTCCTCTCGGATGATTTATGGTGTCCCCTGGGCTGCTTTTGTGCCCCCTCGGTTGATTTTGTGTCCCCCGGGCTGGTTCTGGGGTCCGCTCAGTTGATGTTGGGGTCCACTCAGATGTTTTTTGGGTCTGCCAGCATGGCTTATGGGTCCCCCAGATGATTTTGGGGTCCCCTGGGCTTGTTTTGTGTCCCCACGGATGATTTTCGGGGTTCCTGGGCTGGTTTTGTCTCCCCTCGGATGAATTTTGGGGTCCCTGGGGTTGGTTTCATGTCCCTTTGGATGAATTTTGGGGTCCCCGGGGTTGGTTTTGTCTCCCCTCTTATGATTTTGGGGTCCCCGGGGCTGGTTTTGTCTCCCCTCGGATGATTTTGGGGTCCCCGGGGCTGGTTTTGTTTTGTAGCCAATGGTTTTTGGGCTCCCTGGGCTGGTTTTGGGGTCCTCTCAGTTAATGTTGGGGTCCGCTCAGATGTTTTTTG
>NW_010236696.1:0-28106 GCF_000690775.1 Eurypyga helias
CACCCCCCGCCCTTTATCTCTGTCTAAAACTCTTTTGCTTCTATCAGTTCTTGAATCTAGATAGATTACTCTTCAACTCACGAAAGGAAATCAAGTTGTCTCTTTAAATCTTTCTATTTCCCCCACTTCACATACTCCCAACACCTCTCTTACTTTCATTTCACTTCATTTAAATATTCAGCCCAATTTCAAGGCTTAATAATGATGAATAGGATTGAGATTAGGATTTAATAAGAGTGTTAAGGAAAGATTTGTCATTCCAGTGGCTGTGGGTCTTGGCTGAAATCGAGTTGGCATCCAGTCTCTGGGGATGTGCGAGTGAAGCTGTTTGCTGGCTCCCATTGCAGTTTTCTCTGGAAGAACAGGAAAGGTTTTCTATACTCAGACACGATCATTCGGGGGATGGGTTACGCTCTATCTGATGGTCCCCTCACAATCCTCTTCCTTAATTAAAGGCAGTTTGAATCAAGGACTGGAAAGCCTACGAGCTCCGCATGGCTTGAGATCCTTTTGGGTACTAGGTCTTAGCTCTCTTCATTACACAGATTCACAGAGTGGAAGGGGTTGGAAGGGACCTCTAGAGATCATCTAGTCCAACCCCCCTGCCAGTGTAGGATCACCTAGAGTAGATCACACAGGAGCATTTCATATCCAGGTGTGACTTGTGTAGCAGCATCAGTGCTTTTTAGGGTCTAAATTCCTATTTTGGAACAGAGATGAATCTCAGTGACAAAGCCTAAATCCATAACTAAGTCTCAGACTGAACTTCAACAGGAGTGAATCGAATATTAGTTTGGCCTACGTGGAGGTGCAGCTGTCAGATCAAAGCTCAAGGAGGATGTATGTGTGATGGGCACACTAAATTCCTTTATTGCTTTACAGATGTCTACTAAAGTCATTAACTACGTGCAGGATGAGCTGATTATCTCTTCTGGGAGCTGCATGCTAGCATCTGCAAATAGTCACAGTGAGCTCAGCAAAACCCCTCTGGACCTGCAAATCCAAAAGTAACTTGGTGCCCAAGCAGATAGTGCTGAGACTTGAGAACCCACGACGTGATGTGCCTACCTGCCAACGTGGTGAAGAGTGGTATTGAGGGAATGGGAGGATGCCAGAATTTCTCTGAGAAACTGCTTCCCAGCTGAGCTAATTTTCTGTTGCACTGTGCCCTAACAGAAGAGTCTAAAAAACGTCTATATCTCAAATACGATTTGTTGCATGTAACCGTAGCACGACTCATGTTAGAGACTCCCCCCAAAACTCTCTGCAACCTTCAGTGCCTCTTTCTTATGAGGAGTAACCCTATAATTGCAGCAGTTTCAATTCTTTGGACATTAAGCAACTGATCTAGTTTAAACCCGTATAAAACCTCTACAATGTCTGCTGTGCTTGGACTCAAGATGTTGTACTAGCAGTGGCAGCTCAAACTGTTTTGACAAGGGCTTGCTGGAGTGCCCGTGTGCCTTTTGCTAACAAGGCTCAAAGAGGCTTAAGGCTTCTAAAGTTTTAGGGATAGATTCCTGTCAGAAGAAAACTGCCAAAGCTCTTTTGAAGCCAGGAGGCTTGTGCCACTTTACTCCAGGTGAGGGTGTGGACCTTAGGGGTGCTCAAACTGCTTAAATTGCTCTGCAGTTTACAGTAAGCCTCTTAAACTGCTCTAAGGGCTTACAGTATCTTAAACCTCTTAAATTATATTTAAAAAAACTTACAGTATTTTGGCAGAATCTACAGTTTGGAAGATTCAAGGTTCGAAAAAATAAAATTTGATAGATTTTATTGAGAATTAAATATATTTGGTAAAATATTGGGTTCATAACTTTAAAATTATAAACTTAAATACTTATTTTACCATTCTGCATGAAGGGAATTGCTTATGAACATATATTAAAATATTCAGACTGGCAGAATATGTCAGAATTTGTAAACTCAAATCTTTCTAGTTTACATTTTATTAATTTTGCAACCACTCATTCAATTTTCTTCAAACTTGACTTAATTTTTATATCACAACCACCTCTGCAAAATAAGACAGCTTGGCAAGTCCATCCTGATCTACTTTTGAGAAATCAAAGTACAAAATATCTATTCAGAATATATGAGACAAGTACATTTGTTTCCAAACCCAAATAATTCAAAGAGAGATCTGCTATCATTCCTGAAAATTAAATAACAAACAAACAAACAAAAGCCCTTTAGGCTGAAACTAAATTGAACAGATTTCTTCATGCACAATTGAAAGAAGAGATTAAAAGAAAAGAAATTGGAAAATTAACGTGACTACAGAGATGGTGACATGTTTTTCCTATCAAACACATTAGCTACTCAATTTTAGTGATTCTTTGAGCAGGATGATTTTTTTTTTGGCATGAGAGAAAAATATTGACCTTTCATGTATTCAGTAATAATTTAAAGAGCATTTGGAATATATCAATAGAAGTTACACATAATTGTCCTTATGTGCACACACACACAAACACTTGATTTTTATGCTTTCCTTCAAATTTAGTCATTAAGCTGCATCTTCCATCTTCCCCATCTGCCTATCCTGAAAGTGGTCAAAGAAAAGGCAGCCAGTCTTTACCATGGAAATCTTCTGTCACCTATGAGAAGGAGCTCTGGCTTTAACAGCACTGGTGCGATATCTGGAGTCTGTCCACATGAACAAATGGGCACCATATGTGGTTGACAGCTAGTTCTTTCAATTCCAGCAAAGCCAATTGATTTGAGTACACCAATTTTATATAGGTCTGTTGGGAGCCATCAGATGATCCCTGATTTTGACAACTCAATCAGCAAGAAGGTTATGTTCCTACAAGGCAAGGGATAAAATAGTTACTAACCTAAATCTTTAAGTCAGACTTTCACCAGACCTGAGCTGCAGCTTTCCTGAAGCTTGATAAACGAACTCATTTTTAAAAATGGACATGTTCCGATTGTTTTGCAACCCTGTGCTTAGTTACAGGAATTGTCATTGTGGTTAAAACCTGAAAGGGATCCTGGAAAGTCTGTGTTCAAAACAAACTGAGACCCTGATTTATCAAAAGCGAATGGGAGTTGGTCTGCACAATTTGTCTCTGCGCTCAAAGGAGAGGTGGCGAGAAATTTCCAGGTGCTGTTTGCAACTTGGATCTTCCGGCTTATTTTCATGGTCCATAACAGTTGTATCATTTTTCCCTGGAGCCCAGGTGCTGCTGGACTGGGAGCTAAACCTGCAAAAGTGTGAGTTGCTTTGAAAACTTACTTTTTCTGTGGCACAGAAGAAAAACATGTACACAATTGTAGTTCTTATGTCCAAACATTTTCTTACTATTTTATGTTGTCTTTTCTTTTCAGGCTAGTGCCACTTGTTGCATTCTTGCACTTCTGCTCTTCTTACACACGTGAATTTGGAGCCTTCTGACATCTTTGATGTGGTTGAAAGCCAGAGGATGATCACAGCTCTGGGAATCACTTACGGAGGTCTTGTGACACATTCTGGTTTGAGTTTTTATTCATTTCAACCTATACCCCTGCAGCCAGGTCTTCCGTATGCAGCTTGCTATCTTCAACACCCCTAAGTTACTTTATTTTATTCTTTCATTGCTCATCTGTCTGTGAGATCCTGGCACATCTGAACTGCAGCCTATTTTTTTTCCCTAGCAAATGACTGAAAATAGCAGTAATTATTGGGGGGAAAGGGGGATTTCTGTGTGTGTGTTTATCATTATTATTTTGTGGATATTTTTGTAACATCTTTTGGAGATTAAGTTCAATTAGGAAACAGATGGCACCAAAATATCGTCAAACATTTCTGATGGGCAGCAAATTACTGACTTAATTATGTAAATAATTAAAATTTATATTTACACCTGATCATCCAAATGAGGGTGAAAATACCAATTTCAGGGTTTGTTATGATTGCTGGCAGGGTGTCAACCTGTGGGCAAGTCACTTCCTTTCTTCATCTTCAGATGTCTCTCTTAGATCCTAGAACAGTCAAAAAGCCCCTGGAAAAGGGAAGAAGAATGAATGAAGACTCCCGACCAAGTTTCTGTCATGTAGGTGCTCTCCTGACTTTAAAAGGAATCCCTGTGCTTGTTGAGGGGACTTTGTTATTAGCAGGCTCACTGCAACTGCATCCAGAGGTACCAGCTCAGATCAAGTTGGCCTTGTGCAAGTGGCTATACAAAGATATTGTGAGACAGTTCTTGCACTGAAGAGCTTATAGGCCAGCTAAACAGGGCTGACAAGTAGAGGAAAAAAAGAGTGAGAATGAGAGGGAGTCAGACAGTTTTATTAACTTCTGTATTACAGATGCAGAACTGAGGCACAGAAAGATAAAATGTGTGATTCTCATTTGCACTAAATTTGCTTTCCACTACTCTGGCAGCATAAACGGGCCATGAAGTGGGTATATATATTACATTTACACTCACTTTTCGCTTCTCCCGTGATGTTAAAATGTTTCAGTGTTAGTGAATATCAGACCCAATATGATTTCTCTAAGATCACAGAAGAAATCAATGCAATTGAAACCACATTTTCAGCTCCACTTCAGCGCCTTAGTTACTTGACATCCTTTCACCTCTTTCTGGGCAGTAGTTTTGGGTACATAGCTACACATAATGTTATCATTCCTCCTGCCATTATTAAACCTGTTTTAAAGATCAGCGTTTCTGTGAATCCACAAGGAATCAAGAAAATTAGTCAACTTTTCCTTGTCTTCTTTTGCCATTTTTTACACCTCTAGACCATGATGGCAAAAGAATAGGGAAATGAATGAAGAAGATCTGTGACAGAGGTAGAGATCAGCATGTTGACTTCTAACCTTGCAATTTTCTAGATTGCACATCTCCGTTCCTAATTTTTTTCCACATGATTGAGATGGAGATGCTAAAATCCATCTGGATTCACTATTTGTGTTTTCTCCATTATTCAATCATTAGGAAAGATATGCCACCGTAAGGCTGGATTTGCCTTCAAAAAACTCAAAGTCCTGGTTGTTTAGGACGTGAGTTTGCTTCATTTAACCTGCTCCAGAGATTGGGAAAGGTAAAAAAGATATGGTCTTATGGTTTTGATTCTGAGACATCTTTGAAGGTCAAAATTAGGCTCTGGTGGTTCTTCCTACTTTCTATGCTACGGGCTCTGCAATATTAAGATTTTTATCTTAGCCCTATTTTATCAGTTCTATTCTCCCATCCTTAATTTGGAGCCAGTGGGGGTGGGGAGGGGAGAGGTGATAGGGAGGTCAGACAAATGCTTCTATTGATATCCCTGTAATAAAAAGAGCTTTACTTTCCTTTCTGCTGATAGCAGTCAAAGGAGCTTTACTTTTGATAAAATTAACCTTGGAGCCAGAAACAACAGAAGCTGCTCTGATTTCATCAGCCCTTCTATCTGAGAAGACGTGATCACTTACTAGCAATGAAAGGGGACATGTTGCCTACACAGGCAACTAATGTAATAGAACAAATTCCTCCCCTCAGCTCAACAGAGTGGATCCCACCTCTAATAGTCTGTGCACAGAGTTTCAGAGCCTTTTTTCACCATGCAGATGGAGAGAGGAGAAAAACATGGATACCTAGAGGTGAAACATGCTCACTCCCACTTACATCTTCACATGGACTTGTTTAGATCTCATCCTGGGCCTTTGCACTGAACATGTTTGTTTTGCATATCTTTAATGGGTCATTTGCTTCAAGCCAATGCATGTCTTAAAGCTGCCCAAGTGCTGAAGTGTTAGGTTGGATCATGATCTTAAAGGATATTTCCCCAGGAGGACACTGGTTAGAGAAACATTGAAAGGATGATACACTTGTCTCTCCAACCATCCTCAGCACTGCTTCAAAGTCAGGGATGATTCCAACTTCTCAAACTTGCAGCCATGTTGTTATCACAAGCAGATTTTAAGTGCTCCCCCAATCAACCATTTATCAAAATTTTCCCGGCTCTAAATTCCTTCTTTAATGTGTTAGTAACCACTTCAAAAAGTACCTGTGCCCCATAATACTGAAGTACTTCACCATAAAAGATAATGATTATGATTATGATCTGCATAAGCAAAGGCCATTGACTGGTCTATGCTGATAGTATAAAGGGATTTGCCATACTTTCCCCTCCACTCGGAAATGTTCTCCTGTGCACCCAGAGCTGTTAACACCGCTCTGAGCTGTTGCCACATGCAACCAAAATGACTCATAGTCACAGCTGTTATTCAAAGGCAGAAATAAAACCTATTAATTCTTTTGGAGGATGCTTCCCTGTGCGGCCTGACCACTGCTTGCGAAGTGTAATGAAGCTGGGACTGAAAACAGTGTGATGTCCTCAAAAAGGGGTCTATCTGTGGCCCTTGTTTGTCTCTCTAGGGAGAGATGCTCATCAAGGTGTAGAGCTGGTAGACCTGTGGTATACAGCCAGTTTTCAGTTCTCATCTAAGAAAGTTTTAGTGGAAGAAGGCTTTAGTCCAAGCAGATTCATCATTAGACAGAAAGGATCTCTGCACACAATCGGCCTTGACAGAAAACCCTCGTCACCCCTTTGCTCTGGACAGATCCTCCATGCAAATCTAACCTGCAGAAAAAGTTGACCTATGTAAAAGAACTGGCTCTCCTTTATCACCCATGACTACATACTGCTTTTGAATGGGTAGGCAAAGTGATTGTCATCAATCCAGAAATGGTCTCCTTTTCTCTATTCCTTCCTGCTGGGTCAGGGGGATGAAAGGCATATTTGTGTTCTCTGGGGAAGGGAGATCTACAAAGCACTGCTAGAGAAGGCTTCCAAGGAGCTTCCAGGGAAAATCTCTGCCAATCTACCTCACTGTTGATTAGCACAGTGGTTTAAGCAGCTCAGGGTAATATTTCCTCAGCAGACAGCTGTAAATGCTCATTGTCAATATGTACAAATAAATATTTCAGGTGAAACAGACAAAGATATAATGGTTCATGTCTCCTCTCAAATACACTGTGTGCTTTTCCTTCTTCTTTTTTCTTTCTTTCTTAAAATGCATTAGTATAATTCCAATAAAGCCCTGAAAAAAAAGTGAGATCAGGATGTAAATGAGCAAAGCGATTCTTCTGATTTTTTCCCAGTGCTTCTGCCCTAGCCAGACTTTTTTGCATGGCAGCATTGTCCAGTGGTGAGAACATGACTCAGAAGAAGTGGTTTCTACTTCTGCCCTTACAGTGTGACGGTAAGCAACTTGCATTTGCTCTTTGGTTATTTCTTCCCTCCTATTGCTTCTTTTCTCAGGATTTTTTTCTTTATTTTTTTGAAAAGTGCCATCATTTTGGATACCTCTGAAAAGAAATCCATGGCCAGTGTGGATGCTGGAAGCTATTGTAAAAGAAATTGGAGTTTTTAAGCCCCACATGGCCAATTGTCTACTTACACTGCTGGGTTGTGGATTGTACAATTAGTCCTACTAATTCAGCAGGGGGAGTTGGAGATTCTCAAATTTACTTCCATTTTTCTTATTCATTTTCAAAAGGAAAAGAAAGAGCTTTTTTTTGTATGGGTGAAAAAATATTAATATCTTATTTGGTGTTTTCCTACACAACTGAGGATTGAAATATGCAGCCACTTCACTGGTTTTAGAATCAAAGCATTCCCTCGATTATGTAGTTGTGTGAGAGAGAATTGAAATTTCCACACGCCCATTCACAACCTAATTGATTCTTCTAACTGTAACGCAATTTTTCCCCCTGTATCTTTTGGACAAAGTGTTTACAGTGATATTGTTTTGTTGTAAGCCCACACTGATACTGTTAAGTCATTCATAGTTAGAACTTCGTTGGAAAAAAATTACAGCGATAACATGCTGGTTATGTGTAGGGTTCCTGTGTGAGCAAAAACCTGACTGCAGATGTCTGCTCTCATAGGGTCATCATTGCCTGGAAAAATAATGAAGTCCTCAAAAATCACCTGGCAAAAATATTTTAGAACAAAAAAATATCATCTCCAAGAAAAAATATGATATATGGCATCCCTCTTTGTGGGGTTACAGCACAGTATTTTTAGGAGTAATTTACACTGGAGATAACTTGTGTCTCTCTAAAAATACCATTCTTGAAAACAGGTTTTGTGATAACCCACATCCCAGGTAACCCACATTTTTACATAAGATGTGAAAAATCAGAAGCAGAGGCAGGGACAGGCAAAAGCAGGGAAGTTTTTTGGATGGAAGGAGCAAACTATGGGATATCAGGTTTCAGGAAGCCAGTAAAACGAAGGAGCTCTGGGGTTGGTGCACGTTTGCATTACGTGCACTCAAGCATAACACAGACCGCAGGAAAATTGCACATTTTTGGTTGAGTGGTTGGATTAATAGCTAACCTATAGTTATGCTGTGAGAATATATTTAACGGCAATGAGCTACTCTGGAAAATATTTTCACTTGTAGTTCTGACTACAGAAATGTTGTGGTATTCATTAATTTAGAAACCAGCTTCTATTCTATTCTATTAATATACACACACTTTTACCTATATTTTTCTATATATAATCAGTTTGATAAGAAAACATCTGAGTCAGTTAAAGATTTATTGGCGATGCTGTGGAATTGTTCTTCTTTGTCTAAAGTACTTGTGAGATTATTATGATTTCACCTCTATTTACACAGCTTGACTGAAATAAGTATGGCCTGGTTTTCACCCTGGATGTTTACTGTGCACAGCATTGGTCTTTGATGCATACACAAGATAGTAATTAATTTGCAGTTTCATTCACTAAGAGAGATGTGAAATGAGAACGTCTCTAGATAGATAGCAATTACTGTTTTACAGCACACCACAAGATTTCTAAATGGAACACCATCTCTTTACACAAATTGTTTTCCTAAAGATCAGAGTTGGCCCTTCTACCCCAATATCTCTTCCTCTGGAGTTTGCCTGGAAAATCTCCTGTGTGATGGGAAAAGGAGGGCCTTGCAAAACAACAATCCGTGTCTTACTGCACTTGAAGCATTTGTAAACAACTCACAGTGTTTGCTCAGAGGTATTTTTTTTCCTACTGTATTTCTGATGAGTGCAATAAAATGCGAGGGAAATGAAGGTCTCCTAAGTATGTTTTAATTTAGATGAAAAATTATACATTATTATACCATACTGGTGATTGTTCTGACATAATTGATTCGGAAGGCCATCCACAAAGAACAGCGTGAAAGCTTGACTTTGAGAAGGCTGCAGAAACTGAATTAACCATTTAGAAGTGTGATGGAATGCAGTGGCCTGGACTGAGAAAGAGAAAAACTGGATTTCAACTTCAGTTTTGTCATTCTCAGGAGGACCACCTCCTTCTCCTGTCTCTCTGTTTTCCCTCAACAAAATGGTAAGCAAGATTAATTCATGGTTCTTGAAGTGACAAATGAGAGACTTAGACATTGGAAAGGGACTTTTTGCTTCACAATATCTAAAAGGTCAGTGATGACACAAATAGGGGAAAATTCAACTCCCCTTGTACCCTACTCCAGTGCCATACCAAGACTGCACTGCAACCACTGTTTAATCCTTTCCATCTCATTGTCCAGGGTGTTGGTTGAATGGGTTGCAGTCCTGCAGCCTGTCCCAGTGCAAAGGCTGGAGCTGATGGCCGTGGGTAATGCTGATTTGAATCTTTGGGCGATGATGCAGGGATCTTTTCTGGCTGCTCTCCTTGTAGTGCTTTACCTAGCAGACATCCATCATCAACGTCAACTGGAGGGAAAAGATTTTCATCCAGTGGACCAAGTCTTCACTTTTAAAATAACTGTGAGACACCCTTAACTAGTTTTCTCTTTATATTTGAAAGAAACCTGTATCGTTGGTCTATGCAGCACAATGTGCTAGCAAGATTAGGTCTTGGATGATACTGTAGAATCAACACATACTCTAAGAATAAGGTTTGATTATCTTTAGGCCATAATTTTTCTTGCCCTGTTTCAGGTGGTATTATTAATAGTTATAAACCAACATTTTCCAGTGCATATAGGCTTGTATTACATTTTAAACCATTATGGTCACCTTACAGGGTGGAAGAACAACGAAATGAAATGAAAACAAAACAAATAACCTGTCTGTCCCCCAAACCACCATCACTTCCCTAAGGAACCAGTATTGTGTTCCCAATGATTTTCCACACACCTTATGGCAAATGATTTTCCACCCCTCCCCACCCCCCAAGATATTTGGGGTTTTCATAGATGTAATTATAATTCTTTTCATCTTCCCTGGAGAGATCTTCTTAGGTTGTAAAGAAAGTGTGAAATGGGAGACCTTACAAGAAATGTTATTATTGTTACAATAAACCAGCTCTGCTGCTGTTAATTCCCACTCTCAGTGTGAAGGCAGTCCCTAGTATATTCTGCTGCTTAGGTTTTTAACCCTGAAATACCAGTGATGGAGCACTAAGAGTGACTGGTGTGTTTGCAACTCCCAGATTGCAGGGATTATGGATTGCAATGGACATCCAGAAAGTCAAGCTCCTCTTTAGAGTGGCTGTGTATGTCTAACATGATCCAAAAGACATAAGAGAGTGGAAAGGGGAGAAGAGAGGGGAAATAATTTGGTTTGGGTGAAACAGCAAGTCAGTGTAGGAACCAGAGCTTCACCTCCCCTGACTTTATTTCTAACTCTCAGTGTGGGTATCTGCACCTAAGCTGACTGTCCTGGTTCCATGTTGTAGGAGCTGTGAGGAGTTGCCCGTCCCAAGCACACTTCATCTGACCCTTCTGAGATGCGACGAGACGACTTGCACCCACCTGAGTGCTGCTCTCACTGATGGGCAGAAAGTGGCTGAGATGGAGAGATCTGCACTGCGGATGTTCACCACGGGCAGAAGACACCTGCTCCGGGGATCTCTGTAGGTCATGAATTTACATATTTAAATCCAAATTTTATAGAAGCGTACAGGTTTATTCTCAGGAAAAAAAGCTATTTGTGTGTTTTTATCAGGGTTTTTCCAGTTCTCAGTGAGGTTTAAAACCCCACAAGGATGAATTTCATAGGGTAACTTAGATGAGTGCCCTTAATATATACTATATTGTTAGGAAGTGCAGAGATAGAGGCAAAGTTGAGAATAATGGGAACCTAAGAAAAAGAGTTAACTTTGGGAGAAGTTTTGGGAAGTTATTGAGATTACTTTAAACTGCCTTTCCTTGCTGCTGAAACACTCAGCGCCTTATCTGTCTCCAGGAAACCCTGCTATCCAGAGGATGCTGTGAAATCAAAATGTTTCTTGTCAGTGTTTGTTAGGACAGAGGGGGATATATCTCCCCTGGAATTGTGCAATCCAAGGCAACAGACAGCTTTCGGTTATTCAGACACTTATGAAATTATTGCCATAAACCTTTTTTGAGGTGAGTTAGAGGTTGCGTTTCTTTGATTGCAATGGATTTATGCTATCTCCAGAGAACCAGCTGACAGTTCACGCCTTACATGGTCCTCCTGGGGAAGAGCAGACAGCACTGAAGAATGCATTTTGAGGCAGTTTTGAAGAGACCGTTACTGACTCCTGCCTAGCACAGGTGTTTGCATGTGCTCGACAGTCCTCAAAGCAATCCCTTAAGTCTAAAGCCAACTATAGCAAATGTGTGTAAAAAATGTCCCATCTTGACATGAAGTGATGGGTTTTCCCTGCACTGCCAATAAACGATGGCCAGCAAAAAGGCTATGTATGTCTTACATTGTCAGAATAAGACTTAAGAGATCTTTATCTGATGCACAAGATGTGTGCTACTTGCTTTTCCCTGGACTAAATGTCATCCCCATGAGAACAAAGCCTTTGCCTCACCTCTGCATTTCCTAGCTGAATGCATGTATAATAATTACTCCTACTCAGGGTTTTACTTCAAGTATCCAGTGCCCTTAAGCTCTCCTCATCAGCATTAGCCTCCTAAACCTTTTCACATATGAGTTCCTGTGAGCTGCTTCTCTGTTCCCCCACCCTGTTTTGATTTTTTTTTCTTTTTAATATATACGTGTATAATAAAATACTAAGCTCAAACTGAACACACTCTGCCAATTAAGGCCCTACCAGAGCACAGCTGAGTGGAATAATTGCCTTGCTTGTTTTACACAGAATACTCTATTAGCAGTTTGATCTGGGGCTCAACATTCAACCAGAATATTTGGTCTTTCCTTTTTTTCTTTCAGCTCTCAGCAGCACATGAAAAGACAGGTGTAGACTCTGCCAGGCCAAGTGTCTGCACTTCCAACAAGCTGTAGGTAACAAGCAGCATACTCTATCTGTTTCATCTTTTCCATTCCTCTTGTGTTTGGAGGATTTTGCATCTGCTTATTTTATTACCTTGACATCTTTATACCCACGGAAGGTATATTTTTTTCCTTGAGCCTTCCACTTAGTTGCAGCGTACTGTGTAATGCAGTGCACAGGATGAAAGCTGTTATCTGATTTGAGTTTAATGTTCAAAAGTCCTCAAGCTGGTTTATCTAAAGATCCTCTCTGTATAATTGTATACTTAGAATTCAGCTGCAGTGTAATAGGGCAAGCGCTCTGTGTTCTGTCTGGAATTACAGAAAAGATACTACTTATTTTTAAGCAAATAGGAATAGGAAAAACAGGGGAAAAACTTACAACATAAGAAAATGTATTCAGCTGAGTTTCAGAAAAATCTACCCCAGGGTTTGATGTATGCTGGAATTAGATTGGATTTAAGGGCAGTGAATAGGAGAAAAATCAGCAGTCTGGAGAGATGAGGATTAAAATTCAAAAGTAATAGAAAGACTTTAGGCAGCTCTAATCAAGGAATCAACCCTTTCGGGCGAGGTGTTGTACAAAAATATTGTACAAAGTTTCAAAGCGATCCTGGGATTTGAATCTAGTTCCTGTATTTCCCTTTAGATGCATTTTAAAGCCACTTTATTAATATTTTGAAAGCAAATTACTTAAGGAGAAAATGAGTTAACTGGTATCATATGATCTTAGTGAATTGGCTCCTAAGTGGGATTGTCCCTGTGCTTGTTCAGGATCTGTTAATATGATCTTCAAATCTGAGGCTGAACATATTGTTGTTATGAAAAGTATTTACAGCCTCCAGCTCAAATACACGGGGAAAACATGGGAGAGAAGTGGAACAAATAAATCATAAAGACAAAGAAAGAGGAGAAAGGAAGCTCTACTATGTCATTTTGTTGGGGGAACAGAACCACAGGGAGATTAATGGTTTCATTTGAAGTTACAGCACTTCTGTTCAGGAGCAGAATCCAGGTCTCCTGTTGAAAATTGGATTTTTGATGAAAAACTTCATGCACTCCCTAAAATTAGGAAAATTTCACCTCACCTCAGCCAGGAATACCTTCCAAGAAGGGTGGGAACTTGGAGGCAGAGGAAAGAGGGCTCTGAGCACACATCAGTTCACGTCTGCCTATTTTTACTTCATTAAAGCACTCGTTCTAGCTTTGAATTCAGTGGCTAGCCGATGAAGCTGATATTTAATGGTCAAAGCAAGGGTGTCAGGCCAGGAGGTATTTCACAGAAATTTTGTTAAAGGAGTGCTACATTAAACTGCTATGAAATTTTATGTATTTTTGCTGGAAAATATCAGCCCTTGTTTAAATGAGAGTTTAAAAAATTCTGAGGTTTTTCATTCGCATTGATGGAGATCACTGCTCATCTAAAACTGTGAAACTCCCTTAATTTCACACCTGTCAAAACTAAACCACCATCTTGTGAAGATTTTACCAGAGAAAGAAAAAAAAATTCAATAAAGCTTTTGCAGCATTTCTCAAGCAATCGTGAAATGTCCCGGGGTATAATTAAGAAAAAATACCTTCATGACATTTTGGGGGAAAATATATATTCAACTCTGCTCACACAGTTCCAGAAAGAAAATTAATTCTACATAAAATGGTAGCCTCCTTAGACTAAGTAATGAGAGCAACTGTCTGCTACAGAAAGACTGAAATAACAATGAGGTTTGGTGCGATTTTAATAGGCCGTCCTTGCTACTCCATTCTGGAGACAGGAAAAAAAAAGGGGGAACAGAGGAGGCCACAGCAACCTCCTGCATGGTTCGTGGGGACCTTCAAACCTGTGTGACCGCAGAAACAATGAGCAGACACAGGAGGGTTGCTCTCCTGCCAGCAATCCCTGAGCTAGCATCACAGGCTGCAGGGAAGTGGCACAAGTTATACTTCAGGTGGGGTCAGGGTTTGGGTGCAGTAATTACAAAAACATGATTAAAGGTCTGCCATCAAGCCAGCACGGTCAAGGCAGGCTGGTTTCCTGCCAGGAGGAAGTGCCTGGACAGGGATGCAGCTGCTAACTCACAACTAAACTGTTACCCAGGACCCCTCTAATTGCTGAGATGCCTTACAGCCTCTGCCACAAACCCTGCCGACACGCTACCCTCCTCTGGATTTTCCTGCCCTCCTGAGAATCCTTGTTCTAGAAAAACCTCCTTTGCCACAGAGAGCGAGCACTGAAACGTGCCTGTGTTTGTGGGCACCTACATGCATACCACTGTCTGTGCCTATGTAATTGCTGTCAGAGAATATTTGCTACGTTGTGGGTTTTTTTTTTCCGGCAGAAATCACTTGACTGCTGAAAAGTCACCAGAGTTTTGTCATACACTTCTCTTTTGCAGCAGCAAGGGCATAAAGGTGCCAATGGAAAATTGCTTTGGTACCTTGAACTGTAAATGATGCTGTTTTCATGATTCATCAGATCCATCTGAAGCAGAGGTGGCGTGTCAGCGGGGCTAGGCAAAGTTTAGAACATAATAGGGCCCAAGAGGTGAGAGACATGTCTTTCATTTCAGTGGAGCATCTTTGAAGTGACTGCTGGAAATAATTAGGTTCCTTGATTTCCATTGCCATTTGGTGCTCTTCACACTAATCAGAGCAACTGCACATTTGCATGAACTGAAGGGAATAGAAGTATTTCTTATTAGAAAGAGTCCGTAACAAAGATAAAGGTCTTTGGCTTCAGAATTCGTTGTCCCTGCAATTTTACACTGTGCTTCATGTCTGGCCAAAAATAAGGTGAAAAATCTATATTTAATATTTATTAAAGAGCCTCAGATCTATATAATCTTTAAACTTTGGTCCTGCTAAATATTCCAAACTCTTTTTATTTATTAATAAATGTTTCATTCTGTCTCTTCTAAAACCTGAATGAAGCTCTTAGGTCACACAGCCGGTGAGTTGAATCACAGAGGGGAAATTGAATAAAATCTGATTTCTAATCACTTTGAAGGATTCTTTAAGGACTTTAGGGGTCCACTGTTTAAAGAAGGGAGTGGGAGTTGTGATGTCTGACCTTTCCCATCCAAAGTCAGCACTAATTTATAGTTCTTTTATGATCCTGAGCACATCAGCTTCACCTCTCTGTATCTCATTTTATCTATATGTAAAATTAGAAGAGTAAAAATATGACCCTATTTTACAAAGGTGTTACAGGTCTTAATAAATTTCTGATATTAAAGTGCTGTGAAGGCTTTGCTTTATAAAATACAGGCTATGTTTTCAAAAGAGCTCAGCTCTTAGTTAGGCACCTCTGCAAGAACCTGGGGTATTGATGATTCCTTATGTCCTGAATCTTTGCAGATACCTGGTTATGAGAATCTCAGTGTTCCCTGTGGGATGCTGAGCTCTTAAAGCAATCCAGATTTTACTAATATGCCAAAATTGGAAGTAAACTCCTTTGGAAATCTCTCCACAACCTGAGAAATTTGAATGTAGGGGAATCCAGTCCTGAGATCCCTTGGTCCTATAAATGAAAATAATTTGAAAAGGGACTTGTCATAGGGCTTTAGTGATAAGTAGGTCTCCTTTTCTCACTGAGGACAGTGGAAGATTTGACATGGATTTCTAAGGAGAAAGATGCTTCCTCCTTGCAGTTCTTGACTGAAAAAATTTTAACAATGAGGTTAGACAAGAAAACTTGCTAAGAGAGGCCAAGTAGTGTTTGCCTCCACAATTAATAAGGTCTTCTTTGCTTTTGATTTACTTATTTCCTTACAAGTACATTATTCTTTCTGCCAGTAGGTGTTTCTGAAAGATGAGATAAAATGTTTGTTTCAGTTATTTAAAGTGAAGAGAGAAAAAAAATTACAGAATGATTGAAGGATTTAAATCATGCTCTTTGTAGCTAAAATATATGTTGCTCTTACCCTTTTCTGATATTCCTCCTGTTCCTGTGGTGTGGAATTGCCCAACTAGGACATGTTTCGAAGTTTGTTTTTATCCCATGAACCTCCTCTGTCTCCTTGGCTGTAGCCAAGACTCTGAGGTCAGGGAAATCAGAGCAATTTGAATGAAGTCTTCTCCAACAAAAGGTGGTACCAAGGATTCTACTTCTTACCATCCTTGCAAGATGTTGACTGTAGAATTTATACAGCTACAACTGTATACAGCCAGCCCTCAGGATGCTTGAGCATAAAAATCAACATATGTTCCTTTATTCTGGAGAATGAATAGAGGTTTTTTGCAGGGATGATCTCTCTTCCATCCAAGTCATCTTTTCCTTCATCATACCTGGTGTTGCTATGAACATGGGTTCGTAAAAATGTCAATATCTGGAGACACACATACTTAATCATGGAAATCGAGGGTAGCTGCATTGGAATTCATGTTTTCTCCAAAGGGAGAAGAAAACAGCTTCCCTTACAAAGGTTTATGAAAGTGAATGACACTGTAGAGTTGTTCCATCTTTATGTTAATAATAAAAAGAGCCTGAACAACTACCTGTAACAATTCACAATTCATGTAAATTCAGATTACTGAAGTGAAACAGGTGGCATGCTAACTGTAGCAATCGTCATCTTGATGGAGACAGGCAGAATTACAGCATCTGTCACAAATTCCATGTACTACAGCTTTCTCTTTATTATTTAATGCTTATCCTGTGCTGCTTCCTTAAAAAGCAAAAGCCCTTTTCTTGTCCATAGTTAATCTCTTATCAGGTTTACAGTTTGTGGGGTAAGCAGTGACACATTGTCTCCAGACCCATTAAGTGCTATGATGGCTGGAGGGAAGTGTGTTTGGCTGTCTTAGATCACCTATCACCTATCTGTGACCTAAGATTTCTCTTTCCAAATTCAACTTGATCCATAGCTGACCCAGAGATAATGTATTAGTCACAGCTCCGGTTCTCCTGGTGCAGATGGATTTCAGAAAAAATCAGTTCAGCCTAGACTATGGCCATTTTTCAGTGTTTGACTATGTGAATTCAGAAGGTCTTTCCTTCCTTTACTCCTTGTTTTGGAGGAAGGAAATCTCTGTGCAGATGCTGTTGCTTTCTGCTTGCAGTGAAGATGTACTCTGAAGTGTGAATTTCTGTGATCTTCTGACTGTTTTTCAGATCTTGTCATGAATTCTTCATAGTGAGTGACACATCACCTTCCCAAATCCTCTGAAGGACAAGCATGACTTCCTCCAATAACCATTCTGGTAAAACTGTTAATTCATTTTAGAAATCTATCCCGAGTGTTAATTAAAAAAAAGTTTCATTCATGAGAGAAAACTCATATAAAAGCCGTAAGCTCTTCTTTCCATATCCTGAGAATGAAAAAAGACATTGCTCCAAAACATATTTCACAGGCTTTTTTTCTTTTTAGCCCTAGTTTTGAGGCTCTCATGCAGTGCCACTGAAATTTTTTGAGCATTGAAGTTGTTGCTAGTGAACGGCATGGGGCTGTCTTGAAAACAAGGTCCATTCACCATGCAGCCTGGGGGAGGAAGCCCCGTCCTGCTAATTTTTTTCTTCTGAAGGTAGAATAAAAAAACATACGTGAAAAGAGAACAAAGATTCTGAAGGTGCCTCTACACTTTCCTTTGGAAACAAAACATTTATAAAGTTTTGCTTTAATTCCCTTAGATCTTAGTTCTAAATTTTTTTACAACTTTTTAAATGCAGAAAATGTAGCTAAATTCAAAGGCACAGTGGGAAAGAGACATAAGCTTGAACCATAGGTGTTGCAGTTTCTAGTAAACATTTCTCTTCTTGCCACCAGTGGAAGACTTCCATGGAAGAATTTAACCTAGGGGCTGCTTACTAGCCATCAAGACCTTTTATCTCTGTAAGTTCATTCCCCAATTACTTACTATTTTGGAATTAAAGAGGGGAAAACAAAATAGTTTTTTTTAATTAAGCAGGAAAATCCTCTTGACCTGGGCAGGTGCTGGGATGCTTCTTTGGAACATCTGCAGGATGTCTTCAGTAGATTTATGAGTTACAAGACTGACTTTCAGCTGCTAAGGAGCACAGTTTGATTTATCAAGGTGGATGACTCCCTTACCCCAGGGAATCTCATTTTCTTACAGGTGGATTTTTCTTTTTACATGTAATGTTTTCTTGCTTAAAGACAAATCGTTGAAGACTCTGTTACATATCCCAGTGGTGAGACGCATCATCGGGGTGGGCTGAAAATAATACTAAGAATTGCAGCAGACTCTGTACAGGTCCCAGGTAACTGCAAGCTTAGTGGTTGACTGCACATCTGATTTTAATTCCTTGTGAACAGAAACTAAGTTTCTAGTTCCTCTGTTCATGACCGCTATTGGGTACTGGATGCCCCAGTGGACCCTTAAAGATATAGGCTCAAAACTAAGGCTCTGGCTCAGCACCAGGTTGCACTCTAGCCACATTCAGCTTTCCGGAAAAAAAAGTTTGTATGGATATATGCTGGGGCAGGAATGTTAGATTAAATGCTCTGATCTTTTGCAGTGGTGAAGCTGCACATATTTGGTATTGAATCTGAGGTATCTCCTATTTTAGTGAAATTCATTAGCCACCACTATTTGAGGACTTTAGCTGAGGACCTAAAGCTCTTTTCTGCCTCTCACCTATTTTGGGGAAAATTTGGATCCAAGATGACGAGTATGGGAAGAGAATACAGTTGTTCTTAGATGATGTGGGGTACTTAAAGGCAGGAAGAAAATTGTATTCAGTGCAGACAGCTTTCCTGAAGGAGAACAAGGGTTCACTTAGTCCTGTGATCTTGCTGAGGCTTCCTAGCTGAGAGTTAGCTGTTGCCCAGGGGGTATGAGTGCTTACAGCATGTAACACACATATACACATATATCTCTAAAAGACAGTAGTCTCTTGTGGCTGGAGGTGTGGTCAGCTGAGGGCAGACTTTGTACATGACCTGCGTGTCTTCCTTCACTCCATCGTGAGTTTCATCCTCAAAACTCCATGAGATGGGGCAGTGCTATGGCCACTCTTTGGCAGAGGGGGAATGGAGAGACTCCTTGACTTGTCTGAAATCATAATTGTGGTTTGTGGGGGACTGGAGGAAGCGGCAGGCGAACAAGGAATTGATCACAAGCCTTCTGATAGCACTACGATGATTAGAATAGCCTGTTTTATCTGCAGATAGGTGTAATTCCACTCTTTTAACCCAGCCTTTTGTCTGCCTTGTCTTCTGAGATAGCAGGCTCTTTAGAAGAGGTACCATCTGATATTTTATATAGCACTTAGCAAAACATAGTCCCAATCTCACTGAGCCTCTAGGCATTACCATAATCAGTGCATTAGGGGTCATTTTTTCAGACAGAGATTTGAAAATAACTTTCAGGAGTCTTTTGTAATGAAAGTTTTCATTTGCCACTCTCTAGAGAGGCAGTGGAGAGGGGGAATTTACGTTCTCTCTCTCACATGCAGAGTTGCACATCTATATTGAATCTTGAAGAAGATGTAAGTCCCCAGCTCCCCCAAAAGAAGTGGAGCATTTTGGGTATTTTGCAGCAGGGGAAAAAAAAAAAAAAAGAATGTTTTGAAAGAGCCAAGATATTTAGCTTTGAAAATTAGCAACTCAGCAGGCCAGCATTAAAATTAATTTAATGGAGTGTAAATTAACATACTTGACACTTTTTTGATCATTTTTCATAGACAGTGCTGACCGATCGAAATAAAAGCTTTTTTCCCCATGAGGTTAGGACAAGAAAATTCACAAGTTTACCACTTCCACGCCATGGGGTGCTTTCCTCTTCAGGAGTCAATGTAGTACATAGAATTTAAGCCTTTAGATATTAAACAATGGTGTACACTTTTGCATATAACAAACCGACTTTTAAAAAAATTTGTTTCATTCACTGACACTGGAACGTGTAAAGAATTTTCTTTCAAATAAGCTGTGGAAGTTAATTAAGTTCACTCTGAGTTTATAGCAAGGATTCTCTAAAAAGTACAGAGGAATATTTATAACCTAGTCCAAACATGCAACACGGTGAAACTTTTGATATGTTGATAAGCGATAAGAATGTCATTTGAGGTTTATTTTTTTAATAATAATTTAATTGTCATTGTAAAATGCCTCATAGTTGGGACAGATTAAATTGCCACAAAACCCATTACTGAAATTCATAACCCCCCATAAATGTAAAGTGTTTGCTGCTGTGCCATAAATAACCACACTCGTTCCAGGAAAATGAGGTGCAGGAGATAAATTAACAAAATCCAAACACATAGGACATTAGGTTGCAACAATTTGCTGTAGAGGCTGCTGACGGGAATTCAGCTGAGCCCAGAGGAGAGGCAAATTCAATGTTTAATTATGGCCTTGGTAAATCATGCCCCCTCTGTGTGTTTTGCCATATTGACGTGGTTCAAAGATTGTTTCACAGTCCAGTTCAATAGCACTGGTGAAGTATGTACATTGCAGTTGTCATTATACTTGAAAAGGCCTGAAGAGCACAACATTTCTCCAAAGATGTGTAGGATCCACTCATGGTTAAATGAAAGGAGGTAAATCAATTTTTGTTAGTCTCATGCAAAAGAGTCTGATTTTCCATCATTTGCACCCTCAGTGGTCAGTTTACCTTGCGTTTGGTGGGAGTGAAAATACAGCAATATTTGAACATTTTCCATTGGTTTAAACACAAGGCTCAGACCTCTGGCAGATTTGATGTTTTAGCTGGTGTGTGGCTTCAGCCTGGAAAGGAATCAGGTTGCAATAGTACGTGTTGGAAAGAAGACGGGAAGGCTGGGGAGGGACATAGCGGGTGGGAAAAGGAGATTTTAAACAACTTAATTGTCACACAGAAATGGCATCTGCAGTAAACATATTGAACTGATAAACAATGCAGCTGCTACAGATTTCACACAGAGAAGTAAATGCTGTGGCCATATGCAATTCATTACCTGCGTTAATTAGGGAATTAAAAAAAAAAAAGAGGAAAGAAATTGAAGGAAAAGCAGTCAAATTGGATCACCAGAGAGAATATGTGTCTGCAAACTGCACATCTGTCTTGTCTCAGGACTGAGAGATCCTCTGCTCTCACTTCTGGACAAGGCAAGCAGGTGCCAGCACCTTTCCTGCTCCTGGATAATGCACTGGACACTGCTACTAACCAGTTAGTTTTCTAGGGGGAAAAAAATGGCAAAGAAAAAAGAAAAAAAAAAAAGCATGCAAGCCAAGAAAATTATGGAAAATGAACTTTCAAATGTCTGTTCTGGGTGCTTACCCCATTCTTCCAGCCAGGTCCCCTCTCTGTTGACCTGACGTAGAATCCCGGCAGTTCAAACCAAAATTAAACCTCTCTGTATGACACTTTGATTACAGTGCATCCCCCAAAATGCAGCTGGTCCCTGGTTTTGAAGCTGGAATAGGCTCCAGCACTGATTACAGGCACTGACGGCACTTTGGAGCACGGAGGGCTATCGGGATGGAATATTTCTGCTTCACAGCCAATTACCACCTGAATCCACCAAGATGGTCTCCCTTCCATATTTAACAAAAGCAGCAGGAACTCCCCTTGAAGAGACTTTGGATCCACTCCTGCAGACATTAAATAAAACTAAAGACTCCTTATTAGTCAGTTGGAAACTCAGGGACAGCCGCTGAAAAATAAAAAGTTACAAAACCTCTCCGCTTTTAAATAGGGTTTCATGTTAGTACTGTAAATTAATGTAAATGTCACTTTAAAAGAGAATACGGAATAAAAACCTAATAAAGCTGCACAGCACTGCAGGGGTGGTGAGTAAATTGAAGGAATATTTGATTAGATTTCAAATGCTGCTCTTTAATTTGTATGCTCTCACTTATTTCCCCCCTGCCCCTCCCCACGTGTTCCTCATCTATTATATCTGCTGGTGCACAGTGAATTTTACAGTTCTGTCTAAAAGGTCTCTCTCATTGCTGCAGGAAAACCCACATTATCCAGGACCCGTGTAGCGACAGCATCCTCCAGACAGTGCCCAGTCGCAGACAGGGAGACATGACCAGCACGACTTCCCTCCCAGCGATGCCGTGTCTCCGCCACCGCCTGACACTAGCAACGGGATCTTGTTCATCCCCGTGACGTTCGTGTGAAAATCAGTGATTGCAGCCCGAACACCCCAGAGCCACGCTCCCGCAGCGGGAAGGCAGGTGAGCGGAGGGGGCTCCTTTTGGTGGCTGCATCTCCCTCCTTAGAGCAAAGCCACGCTGAGATTAGCTTCCAGGGTAAACTGTGTCAGCAGAGACTGGGGAAATAAATGAAGCACAACCCTAGGAGTGGGATGCTTTTGGATTACATCGAAGAGTTTTTAGGAAATGGAAATGAGGTTTGGTGAAACCTCCCGCATGTTGTCTCTCTGTAACTCCAGCAGTGCAGGAACCGGGACAGCCTGCAGCTCATGTCCATGGAGACCCAATTGCATGGGCTCAGAACATCCCAAGGTCTCTTTTCCTGACCAAAACGTTTCAGCGATTTGGGACCGTCCAGGATAACAACATCAAGATATGAATGCAAGGCAAAGACTCCTGGTAGAGGCATATTTTCCTGCCTTTAAAAGCTCTTACCCTGGCAGAAAGCTCTGTTCTGGTACAGCAACATCAAACTTGTAGTAGAGATAATGATCTCAAATCTCTATGGCCTTTAGCTACTTCTCTTTTGCCTCAGTGAACTGCTATTGTGGACTTGCGGCGGCTGCAGACTGGTCTCCTCTGCGCCCGGTGAGGCTCTTATCTTCGTTCCCTGAGCTTTGGCCAGACTTGCTGAAGAAATGTGCTTAAAGGCTGTTCTTTTGTCTCAGCCAGAGTGTTATCTTGGCATCGCTGAGCTTTGCTACTCTCTTCTCAGGTTGCATCAGTCACGTCCTTGCAGTTTGAAGCTAGAAACTAGCTCCTTCATCCTTATACATATTATTTCTTGAGTTGAGCAAAGATTGACCTCTCTGTGTCCTTTTTATTCCCCTGCTGCTTAACAGACTGGCAGGAAGTGATGGACTCTTTGCTTTTCTCTCACAGATCTGAGAGCCGGTCACAGTGTGTCTATCAGTCTGAGCTGTCTATCTGTGTGTTCATGCTCGCTCAGATAATAACACTAACAGCAACACCCATGTGTTTCTTGGTCCCCTGCCTTGTAGCATTTTCAGCATTTTCAAATCCATCTCTTCTAGGCAGCCAGGAAACAGTGGGACAGTGGAGATGAGACTAGTTAAGGTGAGGATTCTTAGCAGTATTTCATTATTCCTTAGTAATTTCTTCAACAAACAGAAAGTGGTGGGGCAACATTCAAGTGTGCCTTCAAAATCAGGCTGACTGTACTGAGTAGGTAAAATTGCATCCTGATGGGTGGAAAAGCAAGCAAAGATGGAGGAAACTCCCATTAGGAAAACAGTCTTAATGAGCCAGCAAACCTGCCTCCCTTTCTACGAGGCAGTAGCTCTATACCTCAATGCCTACGTGGGATTTTAGTTTTAGTGTTAGTTTCTGTTGCTGTCTTGAATGCCTAGGGACAGGTAAGAATGACAAGCAACATAAATTAATGATGCATGGGCTCTGTTCTGCTTGAGTAGGAGAAGAGATGGAAACAGGGAATGAGACGATCTCTGCAATGCAAGGTTTGGCCATATGACACATCTGTTTTGCCTTATCAGACTGCTGTAAGATCTGTGATTAGACAGTGATTCAGCTGAGCAAAGATGAGACTGACACTTTCCTTATGCTCTTACCTGCACAAAAGAAACAAGAGTTATCGGACATTGCCAAATGATCTTACTCTGTCCAGGGACATTAACAAAATTGCTAAAATGGCTAGTTCACTGTTAACACATTTTTTGTAGGCATTACACCTTCTTCCCCCAAAATGGTAGGTAGTATTGGTGACACTAGCCATTTGTTCATGACTCCCTCTTTTACTGATCCTGTCCAAGAGCTAAATTTATAGCAAATGAGAAGGACTTTCAGCAGAAACAGGTTGAAGAGAAAACTTCTAACAAGTTTTTCTCAGAGATCATTAAACCATCAAAAGAAACCTCTGAAAAATCAACTGGAAAGACAATACCTCTATTTCCTTTGTAGTTATCATCTACATGGCCATTTTGAGGAGTCCCAAAACCCTCAAAAGGAAGATCATTGAGGAATGGCAACATCCATCTCCTCTCCCACCTCAAAGATTGGAGCTGCCTTTGCAGGACACCTGCCCCCTTGCAAGAGTATGTAGAAAACAGAGCGTTTGGCAAAACTGCAAATGTCTCAGCTCAACAGCTTGGCACTGTGTTGTCAGAGAAAAACTTTGGGCTCAAGGAGGCTCCTTGTTTTATATCTGCATGCAATCAACTTGAGTCCCAGGGAGCTCTTCATGTTGACTCTCACCCTGTTGCAATTGTGTGGCATCAGTGTGCTCTGTGTTGGCTGGGTCCTCTTTTATGTCTCTTGATTCCCTTAAAATTATTAGTCCTGTCCAGGAAGAACCATACTTACCGCACAACTTCTAACCTCCCTCCTTTAATCTTTTTCAGCCTTTGGGGCATTTGTCTCCCCCACTGAAAACGATCTCTGCCTTTGCCCTCCGTTGGCTGCTATTTCCAAGGACTCTACCCTGGTTTTGCTTATCTCTTTCTTACTCCTTTCACTCTTCTCTGAAAGCTCATCAATCAATCCAAATTGTTGCAACAACCAGTAGGAAGCCTCTAACCTTGTTGTCATTGATTTGAATAATGCAAATATTAATGAGTGGAAAACTCATTAAGAGGAAGCAGGAGAATTCTCACTGGCAATCCACCTCTGCTGTAATGCCAGGTGGATCCTGCTAGAAAAGGGAGAAAAATGATCGAGCTTATAATACTATCTCCACTGGCATGCGTATACATGCTCCACAGCCCAGATACTCTGTCATCCATGTGACCATATTTTTAAGAGTGATGCTCTGCTTGCATGTTCTAGACAATACGTGTTGAAACTTATTAATCAGGAAGTGTCCAATCTCTTTATGCTGAAGCATCAGTAAAACAATTACTTCAAGGCTAAACGAGGTCCACTGAAGAATCACTTGATTAAAGTGAGAATTTGCAATAAATAAATACTTCAAATATTTCATTATTGATGCTCCAGGGGGAAAACAACTCTGATTAAGTCAAAGAAGGGGAAAAATATTTAAATTTGAATAAGTATGATGGACTGGCTATTGTGTTGGTGTAAATCAGCATAACTCCAATGAATTCACTATGTCTATGTCAGTTTGAGTGAGCTGAGTATTGGATATAGTGTCTTAGTTCTCACTGGATTGAATGGGGATATTGTCTAAAAGAAACTGGAAAGAAAATGTTTGTATGCCATTCATTGCTCTGACATTTTCTTGCTGTGCTCCTTTTTGGAGAATCACACCACATGCCTCTTATTCAGGCACCCATCTTTAATCTCGAGCTCATAAGATGTGTATGTATCACAAGGTGCTTGTGAATCTTAATGAGCAGTATTCAGGAAATGTCATTTCTTGAAAGTTGATGCCCAGGTGCAATGGATCATGCAGTACAGCAGAAGTATTTTCAATTTCTTATTAACACTGTATGGAAGAGATAAGGAGTAATCATTAAACGGAAACATTTATTTAAATGCAGCATTGAAGTGGTTGTTATAAACACACAAAAGCCAGAACTTTTCACAGGATGAAGGGTCAACATTTCCAAGCTTGGGAGTTTTTAGGCCTCTAAATCCCAGTTCAGAGTCCAAATACATTGTGACTCAAATAACACAATACTGAAGTCGAGCACCCACAGGCCCTTTTTACATTCTGCATTTCTAGTCCTCATACTGTTTTTCACATGCCTGTAATTCAGTGTAATACAGCATCACAGAGAGGTGGGGCAGAAGTTACAGAATTTAATGGTTTGCCTGTGACCTGCCAAAAGATGGTAAATGAGCTACGTACTATCTCTGCGCTTCTTGATTGCCTTCTGAGCCTTTGTCTGCTTTTCCTCTGCAGCATTCAACCTACTGGGGACAAGGAGTGGGGCTTACAAGGTTTTGGTTTGTGTCTGGCACAGTAGGGTCTCAATCTTGATTGGAACAACTTGTCATAGAAAATACAGACAGGAAAAATTGGGGAAATGCGATTACAGGATACAACAGCACAGGAAATTGTTATGCAAGACAGCATGATGTCTGGAAGTTAGAAAAGCAACACTTTTCAGGGTGTACTTCTGCAGCAGGTAAACAGGGGATCTAAGTTTTTCATCTTTCCTTGTAGTTGCAGTGCATCAGTGTCCAAAATTTGTGCTAAATCCAAGTGTTGGGCCTTTATACAGTGATAGTGCTGCATAAAAGCAGAGAAAAGTGTATCTTAAGCCATTAAGTGTATAAAAATGTTAGCACTCTCAGTCACCACCAAAAAACCTCACAAAACGTCAGAAGAATTTTTCAATGGCTGAATATATTCAGCTTTTCATTTCATGCATAGCTAACCTTAAATTGGCCCAGTACCCATATATTTATTAAGAATTATATTTCTTTCCCAACAAAAATCAAAAAGAATCTCATAATTTGCAGAGAAGAATCTTGAAAATTTTCACTTATAAGAGTATTTTCAAAGAAAAATTTTAATCTTTTATAATTAGGGAATAGAATTAGAATGCCTCTTCCACCATAATTAAAGGCTTGGTTCTTCATGGCAGAAAAACATAAACCTCAATACTAATGATCACTATAATGTACCAAAACCACATAAATAGGCCTTGGTATCACAGCAATAATCTTACGTGTTGCTCACCAAATGAAATAATGTTCTTTTTGTGTTTTTCATAGCACCAGAAGCTTATTACATTCATGTTTTCAACACTGGTTGAAAGCAATTAAATTTTTAATACTTAGATGGTTGTGAGAAGTCATGTAACTGAACTGAAGGTGCCACCTGAAAACTAATGATAATTTAAAGTTTTTTCATGATTTTTCCCCCTTAGGAAGATGTATATAAGACAGAGCTTTCAAATGGAGTGGGTTGAGAATTTTCAGCTAAACAGACTTCAGTTCAGAAAAAAGAAGTTAGTATAAATTAGTAGCTGAACTTCTGCTGAAACACAGTCCCTGGAAAAAGTTCACTGGGAGTTTGCACTGATGCATTTCAGCTTAATAATCAAATAGAAACAAATAAATTTCCTGTATACTTCATAAAATCACAGAAGAAAACCTGAAAACCCCCTAACATTTCTTTTAAAATTAGAATGAAGATATTTTCAAAATATTTTGAAGAGTTAAGTGATAAAAGCACTTTCATTTATGCTTAGAAAAATGTGTAAAAGAGTGTTTTTCAGTCTAGCAGACATTGTAGCAACATCACTTAGTAGGTAACAAACACAGAATTGAGTGGAAAGTGAAGTATGGGTTTTTAAAAAAAAAAAAAGTCTTAATTACTAGAACTTCTACCATGGGATGTGAAGAATTTGCTATTCCTCACTGGCTTTCTCTCCAGCCTGGATGTCTGTCTAAGACACAGTTCTAAGGTACTGAATTGTGTGTTGCAGTATCTGCCACCAGAGTACTGTTGACTAAATCCCTTTCTGTCAATGAAAGCTATGAATATTTGACGTTCTCCATCTCAGACAAATAAGGGCAAGATCTGTGGTTTGGAACATAACATCTAATGTCAGGTTCTGTGGCTTGAGATACACCGAAATATCTCATGAGGGTAATGATTTTATATAGAAGCAAATTAGTCTGACAGCTGAAGTAGGGTTGTCTCCGTAATGGCTCACAACCAATTATATATATTTTTCTCTGTATAAGCAGTGGTTACATACCATCAGTAAAGTGTCTCACTAATGAAATAAAGCAGGAAGGAACAAAAAGTAGTCCAATCTCGAACGTGTGTGTCCCGCATGAAATGCTCCTTCCATTCTCATTCCATGAACTAGTGCCCATGTCTCCCAAACATTTACAGATAGAATACATAGAAATCACACCCCCCCCCCCCCACCACCCTGCC